>NC_136590.1:28943291-29005791 GCF_910589615.1 Taurulus bubalis | reverse complement strand
CATCCACCTTGAGCCACCAAAATGAAACAAATATTTATAATATTATTAATTATAAAAATATAATAATATTAATAAATTATACAAATTGTCAATATTTGTGTTTTTTAGCTAGTAAATATACCCAGTAATACTTGTAAAATAGGATGTCTGTGCTCATGCACCTCTCAGCTGCTCCCGTGCACGTCTCTGCTGCTAGTGCACGTCGTGGGGCCAGATCAATTCTGCCCAAGGAAGACGGGTCTAATACACAGTTTAGCCAATCACTGATTAAATAAATGACGTACCGGTACCTACCGTAGTCCAGTAAAGCAGCAGTTTGTAGAATCCAACAGTTTCTGAGTGGAGTTCTGTTGCACACGGTCCCAATCAGGCCACCTGATGCTTGTGTCTGTTCTTTTTTATATATATATATATATATATATATATATAAATATATATATATATATATATATATATATATTGTTTATAGTTTGAAGTTAAAAAGTTTGAAGTTGTAGTTTGAAGTCAAGTGTTTTGTATGTATTTATGTATATGTATAGTATACTTTAAACAGTTCATATATTGTTCAATTTGAAGAAAAAAAATGGCCTTGGCAATAAAAAAGTTTCAATTCAGGTACCGGTATCGTTTTAAAAATATCGATTTAGCACCGGAATCGAAAGAAAACAAAACGATACCCAACCCTAATTATAATATACTGAATTGTATTAACAAGATGTCCTTATTATGTCAAAGTGTTGGAATAAATGTTAAATATTTAACTGCAAAGTAGTAATGCTCGATACCTTTTTTTGCATTGAATCATACTGGGATTAGATGGCCCTACCAAAAAAACTTGCCACAAGCCGCCACTGAACATACAGTCAACTGCTCTCCCCCCACTAGAACAATGCCCAAGTGTGTGTTGTTGGCCACAGTTCAGGTCTGCAATTATGTCTCCTGAATTAGGCATTCAGGACTTTGTGCTTCCTGAATGCATCTCAGTGGAGGTATCCAATGACCGGAGGGTAGACCCACAGCACTAGAGAGGGATTACATTCTCTGCCTGGCCTGGGAAACCCTCGTGTAAGAGCTGGAGGATGTCCCTCGGGGCATCTGAGCTTTGCTCAGCCCAACACTGATACCATGAAACTAAAAACAACATTTATTTATGCGGGCTCACCCATTCAGGCAGAATACAATTGATAAACAATTGGGATCTTTGCTGGTCATATTTTAGCTGTCAGTACCAATTTGACGATTTAAAAAACAGAATTCTAGCACAGTAAATGTGACTCCATACTCCTCTCTGGGCCAACTCTTGTTTCTACTTGTTTCTATGACTGACCAGTTGGACCAGCACTGAATCCTTCTCAGAACCGCATGTACTGTAGAATCTCCAACTCACAGCCTTGATCCAACACTGAATGTGAATCAGTTTACCTCAATGCCATTTTCTCCCTGTGTGACGTGCTGCAAGCAGTAAGGGAGATAACACTAACTCACATTGATCCTCCATTTCAGTTCTTTTGTTAGCTGATTTCTGGGGAGAATTGTGACCATGGGCTGTTACAATGCAGAGGCCCAATGTCAGGTCTGATTTAAGGCAAGGCAACATAACGTATTATGGAGAGGGATTTAGAGTGAAGTTAATCTCAGATGTTTTGCTGGATTTGAAGGACGCTGAAGGCAAATTGCCTCTGAAGGGATATGAATCAACAATTTACACAGAACATTGCGTGAGCATTGTCAGATAACATTTGATGTCTCTGAATTGTTCTGACATTGCCAACAGTAAATATGATCTTGCTTTTAGAACACAACAAAATAAAAGGCATATTTTTAGCCTTTTATTTAGCATTCATACTGACACATAGAGTAAGCCCAAAATATGATGGTACACCACTCTCTATTGTTGCTAAAAGAAATATGTATTCCTTTTACAACCATCTCTTGGCGAAATGTCTTTTTGCATAGGTGCTTTGACACAAACTAAAAAGACAGATGGGTGTTGATTTTTTTTTTATGGAACCATGTGATAACGCTTTTCTTTCATTTTCTACTTAATTGCAGTACTTCCTCGGGTGCCCAGAGCGCTGTGCACAGGTGGGACAATAAGTATCTTAAAAGTTAATGGTCTCTGAAATGACTGATGGACTCAGCCAATATGTAATTCTTGAAGACAGAGGAAAATACATTGTTAATGGTTTAGGTGACCAACTACAATTTGTCCCACTTGGATGTCTCCCCACAGTTAGTACTGTATAGTGTTGTAACAGAAGCAGCAGAAGGTGATGTGGATGTTTATTACGTATTTACCTATTCGATCAATAATAAGCTTTTGATGAATTGTAAACTATAACGTCAATAATTACTTTTAGTTGTATAACCTCTTATTTTCTCATATTAGGTCAGTCTTTTAAATAATGTAGTATGTGTTCTCAATTCCAATGTGATCTTTAAAAGTGATCTAATCAATGTCGGTATATTAACAATGGATCAAATCATTATGTGTAATATCAATGAAGTAACTCGTAACACACACAGAGAGAATCATCAAATGCTAAAGAGTGTGTTTTGTGAATTTCAACTGTATTGGTTTTGCTTCTCTCTTAATACCCTCATTAACCTTTTTTTCAGAAATAAAACAAATCTCTGATCAACCCACTTTACATAATCTACCCAGCCATCTGACAAACAATGATAAAGACTAACTGGATAACATATTGGAGCATTAACCAGCTTAAAAGCTAAATATTTACCCCCGGAGTTGGTGGAGACCAAAACAGAGCTAAAAGGAGAGGGAACATGTGACTTACTTTTCCTGGGTGCCAGTGTTTCCATTCAAATATTTGAATGCATATTTTGAAGTATTGCATTAGAGAAGCTGTATGGAAATGGGAAACATGATAAAACCTTATTTTATGCTTGCTTGAGCTGTTTTTTCCTAATTCTGACCTAGTGAACGTTAAACTCATACACTGTTTCTGCTGGGCAATTGCTTGTTTCTGGACAACATGAAACATGCCCAGTACTTTCTGACATGAGAGAATAATTAAAACATGCCCAAATTAAACTAATGGGCAAGCCACTTTTTTTGTTTCCAATTCACAACCTCTTCTTCCTCTACTGTTTACTGGTGAAGCGCATGCATAAATCACAGCGCCAACTTCTGACAAAACTACACTGTAGCCGAGTTGCTTCAAACCAGTTGATGGAAACATGCCTAGTTAAAAAAATTAAATATCTGCAACATAAATCAATAATTTACTTAAAATTTGAATAATTTGAATGGAAACACGGCTTGTGAATTCTAAATGCTGCTCAATTTCTGCTTGATGTATATGCAGATAACTGCTAACACATTTGCTACATAAAGTCAATAATGTCAATAATGTGTTTATTATTATTATTATGTTTTGTTGCACTGCCCAGGTGGCCAACATATGTGTTAATGCAAGAATGGTTTTCAAACGCTTACTCTTGGTATATGACTCAAAATTGGGTTAAAGAGAAATACTTAACTGTGAATTCAGTCCTATTCACTGACTTATTATGTCTCTGTCTTTTCTGCCTCGGCAATCAAATAGGACACAAGGGTATTTAGCAGGAGGAGAATATAATCTTTCAGACAACCCTCTCAAACTATATCGCTTAACTCTCTTTGGGGGTCAGATGAGAGGATAGAACCTATGAATAAAATGTTGGCATAACTTGTTTTTCTAGGCAGGACAGTTGAATGTCATGTTGCTCGAAGCAATGTTTCCACTTCATCCCCACAGAGCTTTCAGACAAACACTTTGCTGACAAAGCAGGTGAAACTGTGATGCCTCAAAGGAAATTGTTTTTTCATAACACTCAATAGAATTCATTAATAAAAGCTTGCCAAATCCTCAAACATTTTTTGTAATATTCTTTTTTTGCTCCACGTCCTTCACACACACAGACACAGACACAGTATAATGGTAATCACTGTTGCATTTGTTGTACTCTAGTTTGCAGTTATGTGTAAATTAGTTGGAATGGACCACAACATTTAAATGTTTATCAGGCTGTGTGATGAGTAAGTGTTTCCAAATCAGGGCGTTATATATTTTTAATTATTTTAAACATCTGATGGGCTAAAACAAATACCAATTTGGATGTTTGTTGTGAAGACATTCTTTTCACTACCTGTAGATTTGTCAATATACGGTATTGTTAATTGTGTTACCACTGGTTCATGTGAAGACCTCGTCAGTTCCAGGTGCAGACCAGGAGCTCTCTTCGAAACAACCTGCTAAGTAAACCAGGTGTTGAATACATATTACAAATCTAAATGGCCGTAGTACATCTGGCCACAAGTGAGTATTACATGTATAATGAGCAGTGGTTCTCAAACTTTTTCTGTCACGCCCCACTTCGGAGGAAAAAAAATGTTCGGGCCCCACCGCCCCAACAAAATTGTAACAAAATGGTCCAACTTTTTGTAACTCCTCCATCCGTGCTTTTTCAATAGAAAAAAGAAAATTGCAATCCCTTTCAAGTAAACCAGATTGCTCCATCAGACAATAATAATATCTGCAATCACTTTGTTAGAACATTGCAAATAAAGTTCTATCTGTGCAAAAATTAACTAATATTTTGTGAAACAATGACTTATTGTGGCTGCAAATAACCTGTTTTGCACTGAATATATTTTTAAGATAACAACAATAACGTTCAACCTGTGCAAAACAAAATGAGTGCTGATGTGTGAGCCATCACGTTGTATCAGTATTAGTGGCTGCAGTGAACTGCTTTCCTCTCCAAATATTTTTTAAACGGGGTTCTAGATTTGATACGGCCACTCTCAATTCATGCTCAATGTTGAGCTTAGATCTATATTCTGTTTTGAGAGACGCAACAGCAGAAAAGCTGACCTCACAGAGATCTCACGTATCTAGGCTTTTAGCAAAACGCCAAGAATCGCCGAGTCGCGCATGCGCAAGCGTAACCTGTTAACGGCATAACTAAACATTTCCTTGAAAGTACAGGCATTTTGCCATGTATTTATTCATGATGGGTTATGTCCATGTACTTTGTACGTTTGTACTATGTAAAGTTATCATGTTCATGGGGAGAGTGGTCGTCCTGAAACCACAAGGTAGCCGGTTCATCCCTGTTCTCCTCATAGTTTCATGTTGAAGTGTCCTTGAGCAAGACACTGAACCCCCAGTGCTTCACAGCAGCACACTAGTCCTTCATTACTAAGGATGGGTAAAATACAGAGAATAATTTCCCCACTGTGGGAATAATAAAGGATTATATATTAAACAAATATGTATTTATTTTTATTTTTATATATTTTTTAAAACAGCATCCCTCTCCCCCCCGCGCCCCACCTGTAATACCTCCGCGCCCCACTAGAGGGTCGCGCCCCACAGTTTGAGAACCACTGGGTTACGGTGACATATTTGTGCATATTTGATGACTGCTTGCTTTTTGAGATTTTACAGCAACCGTATCCAGAGCAGCAATGGAGTAAAGACTGTCTCTTCCTCTCGGCCCTTTTATGCAACCTCACTGTGCCCTTTCAAATGCACATTGTCATGCTGAGCTGTCATCTTCAGAACATCTAAAACAGTATGTCAACATTTGGTTTCAGCGATATATTTCTTTCATAACGCCATCTCTCATTTATAACACGAGTGTACTCGAGTATGTTTCCTGTTCAATCAAATTAATTTAATTTGCCGATTTATCTGCATACAAACCCACAGTATATGCTGTAAGATAACTGTCAACCGATGTCACATGTCTTGGTCCCGATGCTAGTCAATTATAATCGCTCAAGAGACTCTCCTGGAGCCTTTGTTAAACCCATTGACTATGTCAGAAGCAGTGCTCAATGCAATGTGTCTCTCAATGCATCACGACAGCTTTCCCTGTCTGCTCTGGACAATGTTCCCTGTGATATGAGACTGAAGGAGGTGGAGAGGTGCCAGGGTAAAGGTGCAGAGAGAGAGATGATGTGAGACAACAGATACAGAGAGACAGAGATGGATTTTTTTCTCAGTTCTCTATCTGTTAAAAAATACATGGGACACCACGAGTCCATATGTCACACCAGCAATAAACCTAGAGGCAGAACGAAGTCTTGGGCAAAGGGACATTTTTCTTGCACTTGGGGAGAAGAAGTTTATGGTCTTTGTGTTTGACTGCAATTTCATTTGAGGAAATTGGTGAGATATTGGACTCTCCATCATGTTATCAATCTTACGTTGCTGGTTAAAGCTTCCAGCCTCCCACTTGAGAGATGTAACAAAAATACAGGACCACAAATGTACCCTTACAACTAGGATTGTGACAATGCACTGTGCTTTGGACTGAGATTACTGGCTTATTGTGGTTTAATACAATTTTGGTCTTATTTTCCACCTGATCTCCTTGATTCCAAGTGCCACACAGCACACAAGGAATATTGTAATGAAGAAGTAGAAGGGATAAGAATCCAAAGTAAATTTTAAATAGATTCAAATCAAATTAAAAAGCTCCACAAATTATTTTAATTCCTCTTTCTCCAAATGCAGACTGCACAATAATGGCCTGACCTGTAAGACACGGGATGTCTAGAACAAAAATAAATGTCAAGCAGTCGTTTTGTTAATCCTTGTATGCTTGAAGTATGTCATAGTGGAAGACAATCCAAGCAATAGCTAGGATGTCTCTCCACTAATGTTGACCCATGGGAGCACAGAGTGCTCTTTACACACAACTGCAAATGTGGCAAAGCACATTGAGGCATCGTTTTACTGATTAATAATTTAGCAACATTACAGTATTTTTCCTCATGTACCACAGTGCCATTTATTGTATTAAACTGTATCTCTGTACTGGTATTTTTCTCTTCTCAACTGTAGAGTAAAAAATTAATGCAAACGTCACTCATGAAAAGGTCTAACTCAAGTGCCATGACAGTGTGGATGATATATGCAGAATTAAAGCATACATAACATTATTAAATGGGAACAGATTTGTAATTTAGGGATTTTAGGGTAAAGAGGAAAAGAGATGGAGAAAGAGGTCAAAGAGAGAGAGAAATGAGAAATAAGAGGTTGTTAACAAAAGAGAAGAGAAAAATGGAGAATAGACGCATGACTGAGCATAAGAGCAGAGAAGAAAGGTGATAGGAGAAAGATATATTGGGATGGAGGTGTGAGTGACCAAATAAATGTGTAAACTAAGAGACTAAGAAAATAAAGAGAGCCAAATCCCTCATGCTCGCCGTCCTCAGCAAGTGATGAAAGTCATTTCAATTGTACAGCCATGATGACATGTCCCCAATGTCCACTGTCAAATCGATCAAATAGTGCGCAGGAGCACAAGTGTCCGGTACTGTGTGAATGCAACCCATTTACGGTTTGCGACCGTCCTTGGATTAAAAATTATGCAGGAAGTATTTGCGACTGATTCTGCACTGTGAGTGTCAACGCGCATGTGTGTTTGCATCGTTCATTTATTTTTGATGACTTATTGTCTTAAAACAACACATACAAGGAAGAAGTGTCCTCTAAAAATAGAAAAATCCTCATGTCAAAATAATTGAAGAGTATCTTGAGTAAGTTATAACTTGTTTTACTGCCTTTTATTTGACTGATGTTCAAGTCTCACATCTTTTAAGATTATTGTAATTGCACATTGCCAACTGTAGCCCTGTGTCGCCCTCATCCCTAAGGGAAATTAATCCCTGGTGTTGGATTAGAAAATGAAGGCAGTTGATGAAAGTGAAATGCTTGTCTATAATAAAAGCCGGTGACCACCTTTGTCGTATGTCTCTTTTAGTGCCTGTCCATCGAGTGAGTGTGTGCGTTGAGTTTGTACCCTTCTATCTTTTTTCATCCCCTTTCTAGGACGTGTGAATGGACTTGTCATGCTCCAGGCAGCCTCCAGTGAGAAGGCCAAGGTTTTTGCCTTTGATCTGCTCCACTGTCTGGTGAAAAGGGGTGACATGAGCTGTCACTCTCCTCCCCCCATTGCTGCACACACTGCTCCGGAAGAGCTCACAAACACCTCAAGGATCACAGAGTCACAAAGAGGGACGTACACACAGCGCAAGGATGCACATTTGTAACTGCATACATTCACACGTGATGCAATGCGAGCGGACACACTTGACAGGGGTGTGTGTTAGGGTGTGTGCAGACATCCACGCACATACAAAACAGGACAGGGGACAGAATCAGAAGGTAGTCAGACGTCGAGGTCGCTGGCTGACAGGCTGCTTCGCTGACGGCTGGCTCCATTCAAGACATTTGTGGGACTCAAACTCAGGCTTGTTTTGACTGGGGAGCATCTGGCATATTCACTCACTCGGTTTATGATGAATGTGGAGCAGGGTGTTACTGGAAAAGCGCAAGAGAGCTCAGTTGACTTTTCCTGGACACAAGTGACAATCATTAAACCAAGCATCTTTTTTTTCGGAAAAGTCCACACTGTCAGGTCGTAGCATGTCCAAAAAATTATATGTTTCAACCTACTCTCTTGTACCCTTCCTGCCTTGCCCAGGCCATATCCAAAGGGAGGAAACAACTGGACTCACCTTGATATCTCAGCTGTTAATGACGCCATCTTCAAATGGGCTAATCCAACTTTTTTTTAACTCCCTGAGGTCATCAAAAATTGAAGCTTGTTTTTTTTAATTCTTCAAATCTCTTGTGAAAACATACCGTTCCTCATGTAGATGAACGGTTTTGCTGCTTTAAATTGGTTTACCAAAGGTCTTAGGTTCACAAAAGCAATGGAATATATGAATAAAATGGTAGATAAATGTAAATAAATATCCAATACCAAATTTTTTATTATCAATTTTTGAGTAGAAGTGTTGTCTGTCACTACTTTCACCAAAATGTGAGCGGGACTGAGATACAATATGACTGATAAATGACTTCATACTACAGATCAAGCTTCATGGGGTGTTTGCAAATCAAAAAATTTTCAAACAAAATATTTACTTAATATTTATTTTATTTTTTTCTCGGGTTTGTAGATGAGGTCAAAATGAATATTCTATACTAATATTATTATAGTATAACAAATATGATTGCTATTACAGTGTAGATGGTACTCTGTAAAACACTTTCTGAAGTAACCTGACAAGAATATTGACACTTTATAGGTTTTGTAAGTCAATGATGACTTTATTAACTATATTTCATTAATGTTAAATATGGTTGCAGATAAGAATGACTTCAGCCACAACTTTGTTTTGTTGTTATCCAAATGTATCATTCATTGAAACGTGACTGTATACATCACACTGTCTCAAAGTCAGACTACGTCATATCATTGTTATCTCTGCTTTATTTTGTCCTGATTCATCTGTGCTTGGTTTCCTCTGGTTTCTCAGCCTCTGGTTTCTCAGCATTCAGTCTGTCTTGACTGAGTGATATGACGAAGTTGTGTTTTCTACAGATGGATCAACTGTCATACAACAAAACTATCAACAAACTTCAATATGTTCAGAACTCTGCCGCTCAACTGTTCACCTCCACCTGCTGCTATGAACACATCATCCCGGTCCTATGCAACCTCCACTGGCTCCCGGTCAAATACAGGATTGACTTTAAAGTCTTACTCACCACTTACAAAGCCCTAAACAACCTGGCCCCTCCCTACCTTTCAGACCTCCTCCCCCTTCACGCCTTTACCCGTTGCCTCAGGTCCGCCAATTAGAACATTCTGAAGACCATTAAGACCAAGCGCCGGACCTGGGGTGACAGGGCCTTCTCAGCTGCTGCGCCTCCCCTCTGGAGCGCCCTCCCCATTCGTCAGGCTCCGACCCTGTCGTCAGGCTCGTCATTCAAGCAAGCCCTCTAACCACACCTCTTCAAGCTCGCCTTCACCTGCTGGCCCCTGCTCCCTACCGGGGGCAGGCTGGCCATGGGGGACACCGGGGAGATCCTCGGTGGGCCGGCCCACCCCCTTCATCAAACGGTCCTTCCTCTGACATCGCCGGCCAACTACACTCAATGCTTCACAGAACACGTAAACATACTATAATACAATAACCCATAACCAAAATGTATAGTACTCCTCGCGATATACTCACACTCATGGTTTCCACACCCAGCATGCAACACTACTGCTCGTGATTTGTATTCACACTCATGGTTTGGATGTTGCTTGCAGGTTTTCAGAGTTTTTTGGCGATTTCAGAATATTCTGCCATAATTTAATCCAGAACACTTCATCAGAGTTGAAACATACAAGTTGTGTCAAGACGCACAGACGGATGTATCCGATCATTCTAAATAAATAAAAATTCCGTTATTTATTTATTTTTCTGTCTGTATCTTTCTGTGTGGCCGGGTACCAAGGGGATGTTGCGTCACTCGCTCAACACCAAGGCACCAAAACGCAAATCCTTTAAAGGAGTATACTGATATTGTTTTTATTACCATGTGACTATAATGCACCTGGGCCAGCAGAGTTAGTTTAGGTTCTGTTACTTAACTTATTGTTGTGTTATGTACCTTCAACACCCATATATACGCACGCACACACACACACACACACACACACACACACACACACACACACACACACACACACACACACACACACACACACACACACACACACACACACACACAACTGATACCACTGATGTTCACACCCCATCATGTGTTCTGTTCTACAATACAGATTGTACTAATTCTACTCTCTGATTCCAGTTTCTTTATTGTGTGGTCTTTCTCTGCTGACAT
Source organism: Taurulus bubalis (assembly GCF_910589615.1). Taxonomy (NCBI): domain Eukaryota; kingdom Metazoa; phylum Chordata; class Actinopteri; order Perciformes; family Cottidae; genus Taurulus; species Taurulus bubalis. The sequence continues at coordinate 28,995,085 of NC_136590.1, read as the reverse complement.
TCATTCCTTAAGGCTCTGTAGTTTTATACGTATCATCTGATTCTAGCCCAGAGTTAAGCATATTCATCTAGCAAACTATACCTACCGTGGAGTGTTACAATAGCCAGTCATCATTTTATTTCATGTGTCCATCCAGGCAAATTGGTGGAGCCAAATGTTCTTAAAAAAAAACATATTTGATGTAATTTCTTTGTAATCGTCCAAAATAATGTTAAGTGTATGGGTATATTTCCAAGTAAGCCACTGACTGGTCGATACGTGCGATGCATTGAGTGGGCAGTGAGCCGTATTGAGTGGGCCGGTCTGACAGTAACACCCGGGCCACTTTTTTCCCCCAGTCCGTCCCCGCTCCCTACTCTTCACCTGCTACCCCTGCTCCCTACCCTCCACTGCAGGACTAATTCCTTTGCAGCTTCTCCAGTTTTTCTTTTTTTGGATTGTTTGTTTTGTTTGCTACATTGTCTTTCTATATTTTTGTTTTGTTTTTGTTCTGTTTGTTCTGTCAAGAGTCTTTGAGCATTTAGAAAAGCGCTATATAAATTAAAAGTATTATTATTATTATTATTATTATACAGCTGAATACAAACAGAGAAGACACAGGAACCATCAACACGTCTTTCTGATGCTGAACATTTATTGCAGTAAATGTAAAAGCTTGCAGTGGTTACAGTTGAAGAAGACTGGTCCAACTGCAGCTCTTCATGTTCACTCTGAGAGGGTCACTTGACACACAAAGTGTCTCTTCTTACTACAGCTCTGATCGTTCCAGCGTCCTCAGCCTGGAAAACAGAAAACAGGACAGACGTGATTAATGGGTATTTCAGGGTTAGTGGTAATGATGTGTCTTATTGTCATGTCTTTACACAGTGTGAACTTGCTATGAATGTCTGTACTTACTGCATTATACTAATATGCCTCGTCCTTCACCTAAACCCTCTCTTCATGTTAAGGAAACCCAGGACTCTGAATACATCATGTATTGTGTGAAACAGTTGTATTAACTTATGTATGTAGTCAACAACTAACTGTCAAATCAGATGAAGTTCAATTGAATAATATCTCAAAAGTGTGCATTGCCAGTTTTCAAATTGAATTGGAGAAATCATAAAAAAATGGATCTAATAAAAAATAAATGTTCTCCTGTTTCAAGTGAAATAAGGAATGCATATATGAATGAATGAAATAACAGAAAGTTTTTGAAAAATGTGACTTCATTTTAGACAAATTAATTTCACTGAATTGCCTGAATTCACTGAATATTGTGGATTGAGACCAGCTGTCCATTTGGGTACTGGCGACAGACTCTCTGTAATCAAAATAAATAATGAGAACGATTCCTCATTGACACTCCACCATGGGTGCATCCTAATTCCCTTATCTGAACGGTCTTCTCCTGACCCTGAAATCATGAATGCTGTTCACGTTCCCTTCTGCTCTGAGGAGAATACACAAGATCACCCTTAAAAAGATAAAGATGACTTTAATTATTCATGATGAATGATGAATTTTTCTCATGATTTAAAGAGAAAAAAAACTTCAGTTTAACATTTCAATTAAAACGTTTAAATTCAAGGTTTTAATGTGAGCAATTACCAATAAGCTTCTTTATTATTCAATAAATCAATTTCTTTTTTCACTTTTCAAAATGCTAAAAAACTTTTTTTTTAATTTAGCTGACGCTTTTATCCAAAGCGATTTACAATAAGTGCATTCAACCATGAGTACAAAATCATAACAACAAGATTCAAGAAAGTACAATTTCTTCAAGAAAGCAAAACTACAAACTGCTATAAGTAAGTGTGATTTAAGTCCTACTAAGGTGCTGCTTTCTTTATTCAAGGTATAGTCGGAAAAGATGCGTTTTTAGTTTGCGGCGGAAGATGTAGCGACTTTCTGCTGTCCTGATGTCAATGGGGAGCTCTTTCCACCATTGAGGAGCCAGGATAGCAAACAGTCGTGACTTTGTTGAGTGTTTAGCTCGCAGTGACGGAGCTACAAGCCGATTGGCAGAAGCCGAGCGGAGCAAGAGAGCTGGGGTGTAAGGTTTTACCATGTCCAGGATGTAGATTGGACATAGCCATGCTACGTAGAGATCTCCATGAAGCTGAACTGCACTCCACACCTAACCGTCTGCCTTACTTCAGACCTCCTCACCTACCGCATATGTACACAGCGCTCAGGCTCAGATGAAAGAGCGACAGAGAGAGGGGTAAACAGCTGTTATTTAGCCTTTCTGAAGCCATGTCATGTTAAATCGTTACATTTTATTTCATGAAAATGGAGAAAAACTGCCAATTAGAGTTGTTTTTATTGTACCCTGAAGTGTTATGACCATCGAACTTCTTCACTGCAGAGTGATTCTGTATGGTCATTGCATAAGCACAACAAACCACAAGTTACAGTGTTCTTTGTTGGTCGTGGTTCTTTTTCATATGATCCCAAATGTACACAGCTGTTAAATAGAGTGTGTCCTACTAAAACCCTAACAAGTCAATTTGTAACCCTAAAATGTAATGATTAACACATTGTGTAAATATCTTTGACCCCACAATGCAATTCATACAAACGACACACCCACTCACCGCTCTGCTGTCAGTTACATCAAAGTTCAAGCATGAAAATAAAACAAACATGAAGATTAAATCATCAAAAGAGCATTACAAATAAAACACACACTGACGAGAAACACAATACATGATGTTCAGATGTTCAGAGAGCAGTCAAACCAGCCCTTATTTAGATAGACTGTTGAATCTCATAGACTGTTGACTCATCTTAAAGCGCTAAGCTATCCTCCTCACCCTGAAGTAAAACTAGCAAACACACAAGAAAGAAAAGAAAGAAATTATCCGTTATTAGTCCCCTTGGGGGAATTATTCTGTGCATTTAACCCATCCTACGTAATTAAGGAACAGTTTACTGACTTTCCCTCAGGGAAACTGATGCAAATGCATGCAGACAAAAAAACAGTAGTTTGTGAATGTGGCCCCTGGAGTACAGCAATAGAACCACTGCATCCTGCATCAAGACTGAGCTATAATGAGGGGGTGGGCTGTTGGGACCATAGTGTCAAGCTTGTGAATCCCAAACAGCTCTTTCTGGGAGAGATATTTGGTAATATCAATTCCTCTGATGAGAACATATGTCCTGTTCTGCTGGTTGTTTAATGCTCAGAAATATGGACTTTGAGAACTCTTTTGGTGTGTCCTATACAGGCCGTTCCACATTTAGAAAACATTTATAAAGCTGCAATTCATGAACTGGCCAATACTCAATCTATTATTGAATAAGTGCTTGTGCACGGATGCTTCATATTATAATGTTGTAACTGTAAAGGTGGATCATACTTCTGGAACAGATGTGTTGTTGAAGTAGGTAAATGTTTGAACATTCAGACCCCCAGGCATGGCTGTGAAAGGTATTTAAACGGACCTTTAGATTGAGATGGAACAAGGGAGAAGACACTTGTGGTGAGTCGTCTTTGTCTCTTTGTGGAGGTTTTAGGAGAAGATGCAGTCACTGGAGTCTGAGTGAAAATCGGATTTTTTTGAGTTTTAGATTATTTAGGATCTCAGTTAGCCAACTGTTATGTGAGGGCGGGAGAATGTGTTTCCACTTGAGTAGTAAGAGGCGCCTAGCTAAGAGTGTCGTAAAGGCCAGGATGCATCAACCTTTGGACGGCAGATCAACTACTTCCAGCGGCTGTGTTCCAAATAGAGCTGTGAGGGGATCAGAGTCTAGTGTTATGCCTAGTACCGTCCCAAGTGTGTTGAATATTTTATCCCAGAACTCTTTTAATTTAGAGCATGACCAAAACATATGGGTATGGTTGGCGGGTGATAGTTTGCACCTGTTGCAGCTGTCATTGGTATTCGGGTAAATTTTAGCTAGACGGGCATTTGTATAGTGAACGCGAAACAAAATTTTGCATTGTAGTAGCCCATGTCTTGCACAAATAGAGGAAGAGTGGATTAAGGCCAGAGTGCGAGCCCAGCGGTTGTCAGATACTGGTTTACCAATTTCTCTTTCCCAGGTCTGTCTCAGATGATGTCTGATCCGGATTAAGGGAGTCAATGGAACCATAGATAATTGAGATTGAGCGTTTTTGCGCTGGATCTAGGGGGAGTGAGGATATTCCATTTTAATAAAGTGTCTAATCTGCAGAAAGCAGAAGAAGTTAGATTTAGGCAAATTGAACCTAGATGACAGTCCTGCAAAATCAGAAAAGTGCCCATTTTTATAAAAATCTTCAATTTGACATAAGCCGTTGTCACGCCACGCATAAAAGGTGGGGTCTGATGTTGAAGGTGAGAATAAGTGGTTTCTAGAGACCGGAGCCAGAGCGGAGGGTTTGTTCAGCCCAAAATGTTTGCGGAATTGTATCCAGATGTTGAGAGAGTTAGTGACTATTGGGTTTTCTGAGATTCCAGGAGTTTTAAGTGGCAGTCGCGCCGTGATGAGGGAGTGGAGGGAAAATCTGGAAGAGGATAGTTCCATTTGGGCTCACAAGGGGCTGTTTGTTTGCCCGTCATCCATCCAGTGACGTATCTTATCAATGTTGCAGGCACAGTAGTGTTGAATGAAATTGGGTAAAGCTAAACAGCCTGACTTTTTAGGAAGTTGAAAGATTGCTTTCTTAATACGAGGGGGGTTGTTAGCCCAAAGAAATGAGGAGATAGTCTGATCTAGAGAAAAATAATTTCTTCATCAAAATTGGAATGTGTTGAAACAAATATAGGAATTTGGGGAGGATTACCATTTTTATGAGGTTGACACGGCCATTTAGGGACAGGGGGAGAGCAGACCATCGTGTCATAGCGGATTTACAATTGTCAACAAAAGGGTGAAAGTTTTTGGCAAAGAGGTCTTTAATTGATGGTGTGATGACCACCCCTAGGTATCTAAATCCTTCAGTGATCACCCTAAATGGAAAAATAGATTTTGGTAGTGTCTTGGCCTGTGCATTTATGGGGAGAAGTTCACTTTTATGAAAGTGTAATTTATAACCAGAATATTTGCCAAATTTGAGTAAAATGTATTTCACAACTGAAAGGGATGAGACAGGATTGGAGACATATAACAAGAGGTCATCCGCATACAGTGATAGTTTATGTGTGAATCCCATCCTTGAGATACCCTCAAATCCTTCTTCCCCCCCGGAGCCAAATGGCTAAAGGTTCAATAGCCAAAGTGAATAGAAGGGGCGAGAGGGGACGACCTTGTCTGGTGCCACGGCATAAAGTGAAAGGGCGGAATTTTACACCGTTAGTGACAATGGCGGCAGTCGGAGAGTTATATAGCAATTCAATACAGCCTATAAAATCTGGACTGAAGCCAAACCTTCCCAAAATATAATATAGATATTTCCACCCAACTCTGTCAAAGGCTTTCTCTGCATCTAAAGATACTATGACCTCAGGGGTGTCATGATTTGGTGAGCTGAGTATGTTAAGCAGCCGCCTCCTGTTGTGTGAGGTCCATCCCTCAGGTTTCTTCCCCTTTTTTTTCCCCTGTGACAGGGAGTTTTTCCTGATCCGGTGTGAGGTCTCGGGACAGGGATGTTATGTGTACAGATTGTAAAGCCCTCCGAGGAAAACTTGTATTTGTGATGTTGGGCTGTATAAAATAAACTGAATTGAATTGAGTGTGATCCTAGGTTGTTTGGGGACGGGGATGATGGTGGAGGCCTTGAAGCAGGCTGGTACGTGGCACAAACACCGGAGACAGCTGATCAGCACAATGCTTCAGGGTGGAGGGGGAGACAGAGTCCGTGCCCGCTGCTTTGCACGATGCAATACACGACCATGCGCTAGTAAAGAATACATAGTACATACATACAGAGTACATATTTTGTTCTTGTTCTGAAAACTGTTCTTGAAAAACTGCAACATTTAAATATGCACATTGTGTAAATATAGTAAATAGTTTGTTTTTATATATAGTACATATTTTGTTCTTGTTCTGAAAACTGTTCATGAAAAACAGATAGATTATTGCTAATGTGTTCCTGAGTTTTGCCATTGGTTTTGTTTGTCAATAACGGTTAATTATTTTAAATTTGTCAGAGATTTTCCCTCATTGTGCATATTTTCTGACACTGTGTGTATTGATTGTGCCCCATGATACTTTTGTAAGTGTGTGAAGGTGTTATTTGTCATATTTCTGTGTAACGTTACTTTTATAAAAAGACTACATTGACCGAGTAGCCTGTACCAACTTGAAAATACGTCTCTTAAGTAATGTGCACTTTTACTTTTATTCTGATGAAAAACCCATATTTGCATGTGAAGAGAGGATGACATTGAGCCAAAACCAGATGTTTCATGTCTGTGGATATTCCTCACTGCTTGCTTTAATTTTCCCTTTTATTTTACTGATTTCAAATACGCCTAAGAAACCGCTGTAAGGGCATACTTTTGTACGCTGGGCACATGTTTTATTGTTAGCATTATTTTGTTATTCATAGATTTTGACACAAAACAACAGGTTGGACAGCTATTGTGCCGGGACCTGGGAGAGAGTCTGCAACTGTGTGTGTATTGACTTTGCCCTGTGCTACTTTTGTAGAATAAACGTGCAGATCCTGATACCTGGTGTGAATGCTGTTCTTCAGTCTATGAGCGACCATCATACAGCTATCTGCAATTGCATTGCATTCAATGCTCCGCTCACACAGCGAGGACCCAACACATTTACCATTTTCATGTGTACTATGTATTTGACAATATCACACCAAATATTTTTTCAGAGAATTACTCTCACCATGTGTCTTCAGTGCATAGCACCATATTTGACCCCTTTTATTTGGTGACAAGGATTTCACTGTCAAATAATTCCCATCTTGCTTCTCTGAATGGTGAGGTCACTGGATAAAAAGCCTCATAAAGTTGTTTCTGCTGTAGTGAGTAAGCCAGGTGAAAGGGGACAATTTGCATATATCTAACCTTTGATGTAGCAAATCCCTTGAGAGACTGTAGCAAGTAGACTAAATGGCCTATTACGACAAGTTGACTGTGCTTTTCACCTTTTCCATCATTGCTCTGCTGCTTCTGGGGAATACATACACCTATAAAGCAGCCTGTGTGCAACGGAGGGCTGAGTTACTACAAACTTTACAAGTTTACTCAGAGCAGGCTTTTCTCCATCTCCAATTTTCTAAAATTATATAAGCACGAAGAGGGAAAATAAAGCAATACAGAAATAAGGACAATGTAAAAAAAATCCCTATAACAATGACATGCAATATCCAGATTGTATGAATTGAACTCTGCAAAGTGTACCAGCAGTACTGTACAGCTTTTGTTCCATGCAGGCTTACGGACCACGAGGGATATCGAGCTCAGAGGGCTCCACAGAGCTGACAAAACTAAACATAGATGCAGAACTGCAGCATATAGTTTCACCACTTGGGACACAACCTAAAAGCTACAACCTCTATTTATGAAAACTGCTTCCTCTCAGTAGCTCACCTTATGCAACGGGGTCTCACAGAAATCCACAACCTCTTAAAAGTGCATTATGTGGTGCCATTGAAGTTGCTCTGGACGAAAGTATTTGTACACATAATCTGGAGTAGTAGTAGGAGTAGTTGGTCCTCCTTCTACATAGAGAGACAGAGGAGCAGGCAAAAGAGGAATGTTGCATTTCTGCTATCTTGAAGTAGGTCACGTACACAGTGCTGCATTTGTCAAAAGTGACGGCTCTATTAATCATGGAAGGGGCAGTGTCGATGCCCAATAGCTTTGCTCTGCAGGTGGGTTGTCCCTCTGGATGCCAGGGCTCCAACCTCGGTGTTCTAGCTGTGTTCCTTCTCTCCGTATCCCTCAGTGCTTTGCTACCCTGAGATGGCTCAACTTTCCAGCTCCAATACCCTCTTTCCCTGCCCTTGGAATTATTCTCTCAATTTCAACAAATGGGAAAAGTCAATCCTGCACTGACTTCAAGTTAAAAGTTGAAAAGCCGGGTCTCTTGCTTCTCTCAAAGTCTGAAACATCTCAGGTTTGTCTGACTCTTTCCTCTTATCAGTTTGTCTCTCTTCCTTTCCCCCCTCTCTGTCATTACAGTCTCCTTCCTCCTTTTTTCTCTTTCTCTTTTCCCCAGATAGTAGCTCATTGTTCCATTCACACCCCCCCCGTCTCCTCATTCCATCTCCTCCTTTCTGTGTAGAGAGTTGTTAGTACAGGCCTATAGGGAGAAGGATGTTGAAGGGAAATGCCTGTGTAACTGTCCGCTTGATTGGTTGTATGCATGCACATGGTGAAATGCTAAGTAATGTATCAGGACGTTTTGGTACTTCTGTGTTTCTTAGTCCTTCACACCCTTCAACTGACATGCAATACATTTGCAATTTAGAATGATAACAGTACATATTGATCCACTCATTAACAGAAAATCACAAAAATCACACAGGGCCGCAAAGATAAAGTACCGTCCGACAAGACCATGCCATTGCCTTTTACATCCATTCCATCAGTTTGGTCTTTCGCAGTTTTGTGGAGAGACCGGTTGGGTTGACGAGCATCTGTCACGATCTTGGTTTTGGTTCAGTTTGTTGTTTTATTTTAAAGTTCCCTGCCTCTTGTGTCCTCGCCCCTGATTGAATCTTCATTTGTCAAATCAGTGCACCTCCCCAGTGTATTTAACCCCTGTGTCTCCGTGTTGGTTCGTCTGCTACGTTCCTGTTAATCTCCCTTCTGCACGTGTCTGTTTTACCTGGTCCAGTGTTGTGTAGTTTTGCCTGTTGAATTTTCAATTACTGAATTTTGGACTCCCCTGCTTTGTCAATTTTGCTTTGGATTTTTGTTTATTAATATCACTGTCTATCATTCTTCTGTCCCCCATGTCTTCCTACATTTGGGTCCTTTCCCAGTTATCTTTTTGCCCAACCGTGCCACGACCAAAAAAAAAGAAATGTGACTCCCAGTAATTTCAAAGCTATTTCACATACAGTATCTGACATATTTGCTCATAGCTGGCTTCCCAAGGCGTACCCTTTGATAAGCCTACAATCTGGACTGATCTTCTAGCTAGAGGGTATGTGAACCCTCCAGCTTCACTGTGAGGTCAAGACTTCTGGAACGATATCAACCAACAGGGGTTTAATTTAGCTTGCCGGTGATGGTCAAGGAATGCTAACAAGATATAGGTTGCAATGCATGTTTTGCTTTTTATTGTTGTTTTTTTACATATTTGTTATGTGTTTAGTGCAGAAGATGTGCCAGAGAGAATTTGGAGTAGTTTACGGATCCTTTGACAGAGCTGTGCAAAGTAACAAAAGTAAAGAAACAAATAATATCACTACTTTTGCTATTGAGTAAAAACATCAATTATAATGAGTAATTGATATTATGCAAGTAACTTACGCAACATTGACAATGGCTCTATTAAGACAAGCAGCACATGGCTTCTGGCTGTCGCTTCTAATACTGGCCTCTGCCTGTGCATGTTTGAGTGTGTGTGTGTGTGTGTGTGTGTGTGTGTGTGTGTGTGTGTGTGTGTGTGTGTGTGTGTGTGTGTGTGTGTGACAGGTGTACCCATCACCACTGCTGATAGTGTTACATATTTTAGTGAGATCCCATGGTCATGCATTTGAGACCCTAGATAAGGAGGGATTTTATGAAGGCAAGTCAAGGTGAACACCAGCGATATGATGCTTCTGTGTGTATGTGTAGCACTGTGTGTGTGTCAGGGTTTGTGTGAAAGTCCACAAATGTATGATAGAATTTGAACGTGATGTGCATGCACCATACATGCATGTCTGAATGAGCGTGTGTTTCTGTGTGTGTGCTCACCACTGATGTAGTCGTCTCAACTGTGAAGGATTTGATGTTTTATGGTGCTTGAAATCCATTTTTTCAATATCTTTTAATTTTCTTCATTCATGCTTTTTTCCCCCCACCAACTTAATCCTTGTCACGGCCACATGGCCAGAAGTCTTTCCCGAAATGCATTAGGCAGGTTGCAGGAAGATAGACTAGTGACACACTAGTGTCTCTCTGCTTTTCACCCAATGTGAATGCAATAAGTCTAATAAGTAGACCTAATATATAATTTAATGTTAGCATACACCTGATGCTATCAAGTTGTCTGTTTCTAATATGACTAGGGGGGGAAAAGATTCAGGTTAAATGAGCACTAATAAGTCATAGTCCTAGTATTCAGAGGTATGTAACAATTAATTTACTATGTCTTTGAACGGATGTCTTAATCTTGTGGTGAAAGCTAGAATGTAACCTCATGTTTGTGCAGCAAGAAGGCAAATACCATGTGCTTCAGAATTAAAGCTGTTGGGGGGGATTGGAAAAGGCCTTAAACGTCCGCTTGTGTGCCACAACTGGAGCAAGCTGTGTGTCCCTGAAAAGCACTTTTTAATTGTTAGCACCGTCTATTTGCTTGCTAATGTAACACTTTACTGTATTTGCAGAAAGCTAGGACCAGATACTAGGTTCGAAGGAGCAGTTTAAAACTAGTTAAAATCAGAAGTAACAGACCACAGACCAAGGAGTTATGTTTGAACGGCTGATTGATTTATGTAGAAAATAAAAACATACACATCTGCACCATATCACGTTACCTCACAGATAAAGACAGTGGAATTGTGCAATTAAATCCCTTGAAAACACCAAAAATAAATACCAAAACCTCAGAAAATATGTCTCCGTTTTATCTAACTTTGGTTTGATTTAAACCTATTTGAGATCAAGATAAATAATCCTACTTTAAGTCCTTTAAGTGGTTATTTGGTTTATCTTGTCTCTTTTAGTTGACTCAGTTCTAAGTTCTCATTCTATCATATTTGGATCTATTTAACCGTTTAGTCCTAACCTTTCATTCATTTACTTAACTAGTAAATTAAGTTCAGACTTTACAGTAAGACAATCCCATTTGCATTGCCGGTTTGGCACAAAATCTATGGAAAATAACAAACAACTCAATATAGAAACAAAATCCAAAACTCTCGCACAATGACATACACTATATGATCATTACTGCAATTTCACAATTATAGTCCTTTTGCAAAGTCTTTTGCTCTCCAAATTAATTCCACTGCGTGTTGCAGCAAAATATTAAAAGTCCCAGTCCTACCACGACTCGGTGTATGAATCAGTGTGTCCTTATCCAAGGAGTGTAGTTTTGTCTGGCAGAAGCAATGCCGTCCAACTCAATTTCTCTTCTATGGGTGGCTTGCCATCTTCGTTTCCCGGCTTCCGGTGTATAAACACCAAGCGATCATCTCACTATAAAAACCTGGCCTGTTGTACAACAGTGCCATACACATACAGATATTTTAATCGTACATATTCAATCACAGAATGAATTGTTTGACTAGAACTAGCACCTAAATACAGATTAATCATCTGAACCACACAAAATGGCGGCGCTGTTCACTGAACCATGCTAACCAGGCTAACCTTGAACATGCCTGCTGCATGTAGCTTCTTCTACACACGGAACATTAAAGCTTATACTCTTCAAACGTATTTCTGAACGTATTTGCTTGACTCTTTACTCTTTTGCAACCTCTCCTTCGCTCGTCTCCCGCGATCTACCGCGCTCGCGCTGTATTGCCTCTCTCTCTCTCTCTCTCTCTCTCTCTCTCTCTCACACCAGCAAGCGGCGCTGCAGTAACGTTGGGTGCTTCTTAAAGGAACAGTACATAAATTAAACAAGTAAAACCAACAGTGTAAACCACCATTCTGAGAGTTATTGTTTAACCTTTTATTTGTTTAAGGTTCTATTTACCTGGGTTACACTAAGGTAACATTAATGAAGCGTTGCTGCTCCATCTGGCATTTCTTATTAGTAAATCGAGGGACCATTAGACTTTTCTTTTTATGGGTTTGTTGCCAACTTCAATTTATTTGCCTTCAAACAAGCTCCACCTTATCTCCGCATATACTCTCCAACAATCATGGAGGGATTATTATGACCATGTCATGACCGGGTGTGGTGGGGCAGAGACTCAGGAGCAGAGGAGACGACAGGAGTCATGGTAAGGCAAAAGGGAAGGTAATGCACAATCAGGAAACACTAGGAAGACACACACAGATCATTTACTGACTTTGTAGTGCCTTAGTATGTCCATGTTGCACATACAACAAGTCACAATGCCCTCAATAGGCCTCAAAAATATCAATCACGGCAGGTTTAAAGACGAGGGCGCTTTGCCTGCACGGGCACTTTTCCAGTGCAGTCGTCCGTGCATCCAGCAATTCAAACTTTGGTGCGTTTGTACTCGGTCTGATAGCTTGTGTTTGCGTGGAGAGGTGGTATTTAAAGTGATTGAGTAGATTTGTGATGCATTTTAATAGGCCATGTAGGTTTTGAGAGCATTTCAATCAATGCTCAAGGAAACCATAGTCTTCGGTGTCGGGGTGACTTTTTTTTTAGGAAAGTTGGATAGGTAACAGCATAAAAGTAAGTTTCAGGGAATGAGATGGAGACATAGCTGCAGAGGAGAGCGGTGTTGGGTGATGTGTGTCACTCCCTATTGGGTGTCTCTCTCAACACGGCACCCTGTCCACTGGCACACTCCTGTGAGGAGGATCACGCTGCTGCACAACACACAGCGACTCCTGCCCCTTCGCATTTTGTTATTTCATCACAGAGTTCTCTTTTTGGACTTTTTTTTTCAGGTCTCTCTGATCCCCTTGTCTTCCCTGTCACATAATGTTCTTCTCTGTCTCTTTGAACTTTTCTCCCCTAAGAAAGAACTCTAAAGCCTTTATCTACTTTAGTGTACACTCAATCATCATCACAAGCACAAGATAAATGAAGAAAGGGTGTTTTTGAGGGCGATAGCAAATGTGTAACTCACTTGTTCTACTACATTTTTTTTGGCACGTCTTCCAAATGCAGATGAGGTGGCTGTAAGTTGGGTTGTTCTTATGAAGTAAGCCACATGATGTGTGTGTGTTAAACAAAAACTGCTTGCATAGTTCACAAGCCATTCTTATCAACCTTTCTTTCTTTTTTCCCCCCACAGAAACACTCAGCCTTGTGATAATGTGAGCGCTGGACAGACAGCTCTTTTTTTCTTCGGTCACTGTATTTTGTGATGATGTTTGATTTTTCCATCATACTGTACTATGCTGGAAAACATTCAAAAACAGGTGATTCTTGTGACAAAAAAACATGTTCCTTCATGGGGATAAGGAAAGAACATTGCCACCATGGGAATACAGCATAAGTGGAATACATTCTCACACACACACAAAGCTTCTTCACCAAGTCGGCTAAATAGGGTGAAAAAGGCACCCCTGTGCAATCTTTATATTAGTTATGTGACTGAGGTGACACCAATGACTCCTGTTAACAATGTCCATGCATCCAGCTTCTATTGACTTTAGGCCCATTCAAACACATTGTAGCTATTCCTAGCTCTGTAGTTATTTTAACATTGTTTTCTTTCTAGATATGTACTGTGTCTACACAGACACACAAATGCATGTATGAACACAGAAACATACACAAAATGATATGATCGCATTGAATCGTCTCGAAAAATCTTTCACATTCAATTTGTTCTTTTAGATTGTTGTACTTATTTGATTGCCTGAAATGTAAACATATTTTCCAAAGTTTATGTAGACACCTTGTCTTGCCCTTTATGAACATGTTTCATAATTACTGGAAAATGCCATTACCAATTGAGAATTTCCTTGCAGCGGTTTCTTGTAAAAAAAAAAGAAAAACAGCAGTTAGCAATTGCATTGAATGCTATAAATCCTGTAAAGTACATTGCAGTAGTTAATTCTCTCACCTGGCGATGTGCGACAGTGGCGGTAAAGTTCATCACATCAATCAGTCAATACACATGTCACAACCTCTTTGAAACTTTATTTGGAAATAAGAAGCTACAAACTGGTGATTGTAAAATCCCCTGATTCATTATTCTCAGACGTTTTAGGAAAACGTCGATGAGTTTTAGTGACATTTAAGTTATTGAATAATCATTAGTTTTACTCAACAAGATTAAAGCCCTTTAAAATATTTGAAATCATGTGCTCGGCTAAAATCTTATATTTTGATAGTCAAGATGTGTTAAAGACACCAGATCAATACCAGATCTATGTGACCCTGTAGGTTTGCTGCCTGTCCATCGCTACATTGCAAAGTTTGTTTTGGTTTTCTTGAGCGGTTTTGGCAAAAGGGCACGTTGAAACTATTTTGAGTCATTTGCTGCTTGCAAAGACTGAATCATTGAGAGGCTAAGGTGTTATGAAAGATTCACCAGGAGAGCTGCAAAGATTTCATACACCAGCAGACTGCTCTAGCTCAGTGTGGAGTTTGCTATTCATGAATTCGCCATCTTAGAGTGAAATGGTTTCATATGCTGGCATTTCACAGAAAAACTGTATGGGAGCAGTAAAGGTCAGAGAGATAACTGAAACCAAAACTAATCCGTTAAACAAACAAGTGTAGTTAAATCGCCCCCATTCATGTCTTGATCTTAACCTTAAATGTCGGCTTAGGTTTAATTGATGAGTTATTTATTGACGCTACTTACATCTTCAAAACGTGTTGATGAATTACACTTTGCATATGCATTTTAAATAGGCGTAAACTGCAGCTCATCATGTCAGTGCTAAATAAAAATCACTTATGAAGAATTTAACTTGCAAAACGATGGAGCCTTCCATATGCAACTGATTGACGTCAGCCGCCCGTGTCATTCTTGTCATACTCAGTCTGACAGTTGAACTCAAATTGAATTAGTTAATTTTATTTAATCAGGCAACCTTGAAAGTATCACTCCTCTCAATGACCTGCATAGCTCATCACTAATCGCCATTGCCATTTCCATCCAGTTAAGTTCCCTCTAACCGGCTGCTTCCAGCACAAAAACAGCAACAATCTCTAACAAAATCCTTCTCCTACCACCTTAAGCCAAATTTGGAAAAAATAATACAAACAGATCCTTTAAACTGGTAACTGAAGTAATTGAAACATAATATAGTTTCTTGGTGTACATTATCTTCAAGTCAACATCATGAAATCTCTTCTCTCTCTCTGTGCGTGTGCGTGTGTGTATGTGTGTCAACACATATTGAAGATTTATATCCTTAAGAAATCGTTATGCTTTAACTGGCCCACCTGTCATTATGCAGACAGCAATAGAAAAAGAGATAATAGACACTGTAATGAGATGGTGTGTGCAGATTATTAGCAAGCAAACTCAGTGACACAATTATTAGCTAGCAAAGCAAAACAAAATCTCTCTACTTGCCTTCTATCTCACACAATTTTTATTCTCATATCTCTCTACCAATCCCTCTTTGTGCTTCTATCCAGTTAGATACTCTTTGAATGATCACATTCCCTGGCATGAGAGTGCTACGTAATTAACCTATTCTTGCCTGTCCGCCTCGGTGGCTTCCTCTGGTGGGTTATTACTGCCATCTTCTGGCCAAACAAAATCCTGACTATCCCAAGTGAGAGAAAACATGGGACAGAGGAAGCCAGTGACATTTTCACCCCCAAGTATTCCTAAAAGGATGAATGTTGCCTCCTGCCTAGTCAAGTCATAGACAGGTGATTGATATCTCTCTCTCTCTCTCTCTCTCTCTCTCTCTCTCTCTCTCTCTCTCTCGGTGATTAGGATCATTCTGAACGTTCAACAACAAGGTGAAGCCCAGGGTTGTATAAATGATATAGCATGATACTTTTCCTATTAACAACAAATCCAATGAAAACACCAAAACCAACAATGAATCAATTATACTAACAAGTGTTGCCTATTATATCTTATGTATCTGTGCCTGATGGCATTCTAGGTATCTAGCTATATTAGCAAACTGTTAATGTTATTATTAGATATACCCAGTTGTAAATGCCTCATGAAGTAAAGTTTGAGGAAAACTCCTCATTTTGCATGATTATAAACAAACAGAAAAGTCACAGTGGGCAGGTGGACCAAAGTGAAACAGGGCTCTTTTAAGGGGGTTGGCAGGTTTGTATTATTAAAGCAAAGACCTTTACAAAGGCTATTTATCTGCATCTGCTGATATTGTGGATCAGTCATTATTTGGAAGCCCCCTCAATTTGTTGAGGCTCCAAGACAGTGTTCAGCCTTGATTGTCCATAAAAGGCAAATATTTCAGCGACTTCTTTCTTTGACTGTTCTTACTTCACCGAAACATGACAGGTATGCTCTCTTTTTTTCCACGCCTCTCTATTCAGCAGAGTAATATCCCAGCAGGGGATCAAATTAGAATCCAGTTAAACAATAATCATCCCTGTGAAAAGGTTTATTTTGTGTTTTTACTACTTTTTTTCTCTTCTTGGTAGACAGGTGTATTAGCATCAATTCCTCTCTCATTATGTGTGTAGTAGGTTCTTGCGACGGCTAATTATACATTGAAGCTGCATCGAAGGAGTTTTTACTCGGAAGCGTGATGTAAAAACACAGTAATTATATAATGTGGATGTAATTAGGTAATTCTTAATGAGCAGACTTTAAATGAGATGTTGCTTGGATGTGAGCAGGAGTTTGATAGGACATAGAATCTTTCTGAACTCACTTCGAACGTATTGTCCTGAGTTACGGAGGTTTGTTTCTCCTTTATGAGCGTACAACAACAATCTTTGATGTGAAAAGGTGTTGGCGTCTTTGTCCCCTCACACTGCGGGCTGATCGATCCAGCGCCTGCTTTGTCTGCGCTTGGCCATATTTAACGCTTGGGATGAGCTTTGTGACGAACGGAAAACCTTGTCTCATTTCACCTCCTGCAGATAAATCCATGACATTATTCTGCACTCTTGTGAGCTTTTGTGGTCCATGTACCTGCAAGGTTGAGTTTGAATCTTCGGCTCATAAATGCTCTGTGAAAGGAGTGAACCTAAATTAAACTCTTTCTTCTGAGAAAGCAGCAGAATGAGAAAGGCCCTCCTCTCCTTTCCTTTGCCCCTTAGCTGGGATCAGATACGAGTGAGGGTGACAAGGCTGACTGCAATGTTTTTTTTCAGAAGTGGCTTCGCTCTCTTAATTCAGTTATTCCTGTGCTCCACCTCATCTTCCGCTGCCTATACCTCTGCCTACTTCCTCATCAAAGCGAAAGGATGTGATTTAGCCACCCTGCCCGCTGTGTTTGATATTCTCACTCTCATATACACTGATCCATCAGTCATGAAACCGTGCTTTGATCCGTACACGATCGTCCGTGACACGCGTGACATTTATTGTCTTGGCCTATCACAATCACCGCTGTCCGCTCCGGCAGTTCAAAGGCTTTGGTCCTTCGAAATTCAGGCTCTCCTTCGCTCTCTCCAATGAACTAGCATTACTTTGTCATATTTTCTCCCCTTCACCTCTGTATTTGTTGTGTCGTGGGCTCTATTGATCCTCTCAGAACGAAGGTTATCAAGCAACATGAAAGAAATGTTACAGGTTAAAGTGGCAAATGAAGCCAGTTGTTTGAACACAAAAGATAAAATACACAGCAGTTACCTTTTTTGCAAAAAGATAAATACAAAAACTGTTCCAAATGCCAACTTTGATTACAGAAAACAACATTATTATATTATAATAGATGGAGAAAAATAGATATGTC
Organism: Taurulus bubalis; assembly: GCF_910589615.1. Lineage (NCBI taxonomy): Eukaryota > Metazoa > Chordata > Actinopteri > Perciformes > Cottidae > Taurulus > Taurulus bubalis. Next base: position 28,977,533 of record NC_136590.1, on the reverse strand, counting down.
TGAGTTTTCAAATAAAAAAATGTCTCCCTTTCTACTTTTCATCCTGTGTTTGTACGTGTGAATCGTTCTAAGTGTCGTGGATCTCAAGCTGTGTAAAATCCGTAGGATAATATCAGACTCAGGGCTCTGGAATAGCATTTCAACTGCTCTCTTTCATTTGATGCTAGCCTGAGGCCACTGGGCCTTGAGATTCCAGTCACATTCTTCTTTGTTGTCTTCCTGCTTGTAGCTCAGGTCGGCTTTCTACTTGTACTGTAGGTTCATGGGAATTCACAAGAGAGATGAAGGACATGGATTGACATTTGTATATCTTAAAGGATATGCTCTTCCTAAATGTTGTTGTTTTGCTCCCTGCAGACCAAGAGAGATAGAGACATGTGACCAGACTTCAGTCCATCCACTAACGCCCTTTGAAAGCCCTCCCTTGGCAGACATGGAAATGCTTTTAGCCGAACAAATTATTCAGACTTTGGTGCCCCCTGTCTGCTGCCACCAGCGTCGCAGAGTTCATCCCCTGCCCTATGGCGCTCTGTTTGCCTGCTCAGGCTGGCTATACACCTGCTCCCCAAACCCCACGAATATGTTTACAAATCGACAGAGCCAAGCGGGTGTGACTGGGCTGAGAAAGCCGATCCACTGAGCAGTTCCGATCCATCGACAGACCACAGCGTCTTTTTTCACGAGCCTGTTTTTGTGAGCTGTTCCTTTTCACCTGAGCAGCAGAATGACTTGCTTTAAAAAATGAAATGGAAGAGTAAAAGTCTGGCTCGTAGCCAGAAACCGCTCAGCTTGTAAAGGGATGAAATATCGCTGCGTTCTTTCGATATTCTGTCTGCCAACAGTCCTCAGTTGCAGTGCCTTCAACCTTCACAGTGGACAGCCTCGCTGTGTGCTTTTCCCTCACAGATGACAGGGGCCTGAATGTCATTTGATGCAAGCCCGGCACTTTGCTGAAGGGAACAGGAGGGAGAGGGAGGGAGAGTTGGGAGAATTAGAATGTATTTCAGGTCTGAGACAAGTGGTGCATTGCTGCAACTCGTATCTCAGGGAAGGAGGGAGTTTAAGGGGGTGGCGGTGTGTGTATGTGGGGAGGGTGGGGGGTTGCAGCAAACTGTTGCTAGGAAACACTTGTGGCATCTCTACACCCTCTCTCTTTGAAATGCCAGAACTAACTTACAGAGAATCTGCCAGAATGAAATGTCAGTCCTATACTCCCAGGAGTTTGAAGAATGTGGCAAATGTGCCGCACATTTCTATAAGTAGCCATGTTTATCAAAGGGTTACTCAAGGAGTCAACACAAGCCTTTCCTCTGCCGGAGCACGTTTAGGATGCAGGGAGGCTCGCTGGAGCTTCTACTGCTTCTGTTTGGCTGGCTGGCTGGCTGTCTTTCTTCATCTTTGTTTTCTTATTCTGCCTTTTTTCTCAATACCTCACCCCTTCCTTCACTCACTCACTCTCCGTTGAGCACAATTACTCCATCCTTCATTATTCTCCCCCTATTCTTTTTATTTTATTGGTCTTCCTCGCTCCCTAATTCCATCGCTCCTTTTTCAGATTCCAAGCCGTATGGTCCATCAGCGTAATCCTTTGCCCAGATATTTGATTATCAAAAGCTGTCTGGCTGCAAAAGGCTCAAGTCTCCACCGGCCACTATTGAGCCCATTCCCTTACTCGGTGCATTGTAATTCAGAGAGAGTAACCAGGCTTTGAATTAGAATAAAAGCATTTAAATTATACAATGACCTCATCCGCACCACAATGCATCAGTAAAGTGAGATACACTTGAACATACTGATGACAAGACATTTGAATAAGCAAACAGAAATCAATCAACCCCTTTATTTTTGTCCCTGTGGTTACATGTTCATTCTTAATTTCAGATTAGAAGACCTGCATCTCGAAAACAAGGACACATTTAGACAGGCTCTCACATAGTTATCCCAAACATACACCAAGCAGGAGGATTGCCTTCACAGAGTTCCCCTGAAGCTTTGAACAGGATTAGCATCCGCGTAACCTTGAAGAAATCTGATTTGCCGTCTTCGGATTTCACCCCATACATCCTGCACAAAGCAGGCTCTTATACCCTGTACACCCACATGTTTTACTGCATTCATCCATACCTACTTTGCACTCCTCCACTGGGAGGGGGTGAAATTAATACCATTGATTGACTTCCAACACATTGTGTGAGGCCTTAAAGCTAATTATCTCATAGATGTCAGGCTCATGCATGGAGAATAATGACTTGTTAGAGGGGAGGGGGGGAGAAGCCTGGAGTTGACAGTGTGAGGGCACACAGCGGTGAGGCTTAACACAACAGTCCTGTGCCTGACGCCTGCACCGCACATACTAATGGGTTTATATGGAAGGGTGCCACAGAAGGAGGCCCAGTCCTCGTTGCATGTCTACTGTGCAGTTGCTACACCCTAAATGGGAAATATAAACATTTTGAAAGACTCATTCTCTATTTTTGGACTGGCACAAATAATTGGTAGTATAATTATTCATTGCAGCTTTGCAACAGTTGACATTGTAGTCAACTGCCTGACAAGCATATGAACATAATCCAGGCAGTAATTACATTTCCCACCAACATGTCCCACGTATTTGATGGAAATCAGTACTACGTAAACAATTTCTAGGAGACAAGGCTGCTTGAAAAACTGTAGTAAAATGTCCCACCAGGGTTAAAAATTACGTGGTGGCTGCAGTTAGGACCCAAACGCCGATGAAGAGGTAAAGTAAATTTATTTCCAAAAACAAATTACCAAAAGCAAAAGGATCGAGCATCAAAACAGGGATTCATAAAGGGCACAGGAACAAACAGGTAACGGGAACAAACAGGTAAGGGAACAGAAGACACACAGGGCTTAAGTACAAGGGGAAGGTGTGGGTGATTAGACACAGGAGGAAACCATGAGGGCAGGTGAAGGGAATGAGCAATCAGGAGACAGGGCAGACAGACAATCACGGCAATCACAGGAGAGGAAGTGCAGAAACACAGAGGACACACAAGACAAGGGCTTCACAATAAAACAGGAAACCCTAAAAACCCAAACCGTGACAGATTTCCAAATTAAAAGTACATTATTAAAAAAAAGAATGTAAATTACAATGGTTTTTAAATAAAGATAAATATAATATGCTGAAAAAATAATAGTCAATACAGTGCATTATGATTTACTGTTCGAAAGACATATTCCATAATGACATATGATATAGTGATAGTGCCTGATCATTCATTTTGTAATATGCAAAAACAGAGATTGAAATTAAATTTGTCCATGCTGTATACCTCAGTTGGTCATAATGTATTTCAAAAGGATATTTGTTTGTCAGAGGCTGATAACTAACTGTGTAAATTTCAGTATAGCACAATAAATGGGCCTTTTCAAGCAAGTAAATGGGTGCGTTGCTGAAAGGCCAATATCGATATTGACAATCGAGTGTGCTAGAATACGTCAAAGATTTTAATCTTGGGGTGAAATGTGCATAATCCCAATATGCATATTAGTCTGCTGTTTGATATGGGAATGACACGTACATGACACTTATGACACAGATGGAATAAACCTGTTCGATTGTTTTTTTCTCGCGCTATTCTGCAGATTTTTTTAGTGTGATCTGATGATGAAAATGCTGCTGAGGGTTCGTCTCATTGGCGCTCTGCTAGTATGCTGTAAATTACCTACAGTATGCAACATGTTTTAACGTGCATCATAATATATACGGTATGCCTGGAATATGTGTGGGAAGTAAATGCATTAACACAAACACAGAAGCACATGCACAGGGACATACTTGTTTACACACAGCAATTTGCCATTCCAGTGTTTACTAATAAGATTCATATCACAGAAACAATAAATGCTGTCTAAATATCTGCCTGCCCCTGGAGATTATCACGAACCGAGCCCTATTAGAAGACTAAACTCCTGCAGACATGAACCTTGGGGGGTTCTCGGGCCTATCACTGAAGTGTTGGCGCAAGTGGATGAGACATTTAAGGCATGATTAAATGCCTTAATGCAACGTTCCATAATTGCATCCAACATGCAAAGCAAAAGACACGCTCTGACTCTGAAGATCTGTTGAACAACATGAAAGTGAGACGGCCAACTTGTTGCATATATAAAAATGATTTATGCCACACAATGGACACAACTTTCAGTCTGCAGTTCATTTAGAGCAGGGATTCAGCTCGCGCACAGGGATTCAGCTCGCGACAGCTCGCGCACATCCAGGGGTGCGCGAGCTGCCTCTAGTGGGTGCGCGAGAGGAAAAATGTAATGGTGGTCTAATGGTGTAATAATTAATATTAAACATAATTAAAAAAAAAAAAAGTGGGATTTTTTAATTATAAAAATTGCCTTTGTAAGATTTACATTTGATTACAATTAAAAACGTACAATTTAATAAATAGATGCACTTCCGGTCTGGGCTTCACTTGGATTGGCGATGCAGATTGCCCGAAGCCACAGTGCGTGTTGTGCAGTGAGGTTCTGGCTAACAGCTGTCTGAAGCCTCTTATTTGCGCCGACACCTGAACACCAAGCATGCCAGTGCAAGTCAGAAGCCCCTTACATTTTTTAGATCAAAATTGGAAGAGTTACAAAATAGCCAAAAACAATTGCAGTCTCATTCATGTGTTGGGTCTACACCAGGGATTCCCAAAGTGTGGTGCGCGCACCCCTGGAGCCTCCTTTTTTTATTTATATCTGTTTCTGAGCCTATGCATGTGCCACTCTTTGTTCTTTACGTGGCTTACTGTGTTTAAGTAAATAAATGTGAAATGCAATCTGCCTCTGAGCCTGTGCGTGTGTCCTCGCCATCCTTATTGCTCTTTAAAAGTGACGCCTTGTGTAACTGAAATTTACAAACGCCACGCGCGAGCAAACAGTTCTCGCATTGGTCCGATTTTATGCGGCTATAAATAGGCTCTGTTGCGTTTTTTTTTTAAGGTGTGGGGGATTGCGGGTGCGTGAACCCGGTCAGGATGTAGAAGGGGGTGCGTGGCCTAAAAAGTTTGGGAACCGCTGATTTAGAGGAACCCAAAACATCTGTTTGTAAAGTGAAATTAATGGACAAATCAAAATTGAAAATGATGTATGTCTCTGTTGACATTATTCTGTTAAGGTTAACTCTTGTACTCTTTGGATGGATAGCCCTGACTTCAAATAACTCCAGTTGTGTGGCTCTGTAATAACCCACCCACAGTCAGCATATCAATGGAATCAAAGTAAAAATATGAAACAATGCAGCTGCCGAAGTCAGCCAGTTATTTTCCACTGCCTGTCTTCTTTTGTGTCTTTTGTATACTGTATATGTATCAGAAAACTCAAACAATGCTCACCCACTCCTTTTTTAAAGTTGTTCAACTTTGTCAAAAATAAACATAGAAGTTGAAGCTCTGACAGACACTTTAAATAAAATGTTCAAAGATAATTATGACACTTTGAATTTTGCTCAATCTATGATGTGCATGCAAAACAAATTATAAAAAACTATGTGTCTCTGGCTTGCCATAGCCAACACAGTGATTACGTTTATGACATAACAGTGATGTTATGTCATGTTTGTCTGATCACTTAATCTTGTATTTATATTTAATACCCATTGCAAAATTCCTCATTTAAACATTCCTGGCAAATAAACGGTTTCTGATTCTGATTCTGATTCTGATGTGCGTTGCCCAGCAAGCACACTAACTAAACACACAATATCGTAAAAAAAAAAGGTTTTGGCAACCTTATGAAGCAGACACTAAGACAGGCTGGTTTAGAGGGTTTTCGAGAGACAGATAAATAAGTTTCTGCCCCTTGGTTAGAGAAAAACAAAATTCAACTCAGTGTATGTGCCTCGCAATGTTCTAACAACCACAGCAAACACCCAAGCAAACATTTAGCCAAACCCTGCCAAACAATCAGAACATCAAATTCAACCAACCCAAAGAGGGATGAAATATATAGCACCCAGGCAGACCCATATTGTCACAACAATCTAGCAATGCACTAACAAGCATTTAGAAAAACTCCAGTAAAACCCTATTCCAAGATAATATTGCCAAGCGTATATCTTTGTCACAAAATGTTCTCTTTTTCTAATTTGAGTTCACATACTGAGGAAAATTGCTTTTCTATGCCACAGCCAGATATCATGGCCCGACTTTTCTCCCAGTCGTTCAGGCCTTCTAGTGATAAGCAGCTTCTTTCAATCACGGAGACCAGCATGTGTTCGTGTGCCAGGGCAGCGTGATTAAAATATTCTCTGTGCCTCTGAGGTTAATAGAGTTAATGAAGATCAAAGACTCGTGTCTGGGCTGGATAATTAGTATTCTGTCCATTTGGAAACTCATATGAATAACTGAACTATGCCTCTTTCTTTCTATATGGACACGTAACACAGTTCTCAACAAGTGGGCCAAGGCGGTGAGCCAAAGGACCATGTTAAAATTAAAGAAAATGTTCTGAATAACCACCTCTGACAAAGGTATTTCATAGAAATAATCAGTCAAGTCATTAAAGTTTTTCCACGAACATCCATTCAAGTCTAGACGATTTGTTTTTCAGCTTTCTTCATTGTACTACAGGGTCGCATGGCATTTTAAAGCAATCAGCAGGAATGTATCAGATTTGCTTCAGCATGAGGAGTTTTGTTTGTGAATAGTCTTTTTCATCATATGAATTTATTGGGATTTCTTTTTGAGCCTGAAAGTGAATCCACTTAACTCCAAGCAAATCAAACTACTGAGTGTCGATTGATAATTTGAGTACAGATGGTAGCTTCATCTCAATATCCTTTTTGATACTTATCTCAGATTATTTGTGATACATGTTTGGCATACTCTATTTTGTTGTATATATAGGGCATTATCTCATCAGTGAGAAACATATTTTAGTGATAATGCTAAAAACCTCAAATTTTAATTAATCCCAAATATCAGTCTCACAAAATTTGAGTAATGTAATTCTTAACCCCGGAAGGTCGTTTCAAACTAAATTCTCATCTTTAATCCTCCCTCTTTAACTCTCACCTCATCTCTCCTCAAGATGTCCTGTTAAGTTGTGCTTCAGAGCATGAAGAGAAGAAAGGTGGAGACAAGAACGCTGACAGTAATGTCAATGTGAAGAGAAATTCAACAGCAGCAAGTGATGGGACACCTAAGGCGGTGGCTGCAAGGAGGAAGGTTAAGGCGACAGGAAGTACGAGAGTTTCCACGAGACCAGGAAGTGACATCAGCTGCAGCAGACTGGGAGACCTCTGCCAGCCAAACCGATACATCTGCCAAGGCCGATATCGAAAAGACTATTGTTCAGGGGCCAAAACGCGACAATGTTGTGTGCCAGGTTATGCCACACATGAATGCAAACATATACCAGCACATACATGAATATATTACAAAGTCTATCAGTCTCGGTGAGAAAGGGGCTGCTTCTTTCACAAACACACACTGCTGTTTTTCTTTTTGCCCATTGGGGATTAAAAGGTCGCCAGGAAAATTAGTTATTGTGGGCGTGAGGCTGTATCCGTTTCTGACACACCACTGACATAAGAGACTTCAATAAATTACATTTGAATAGTGTCTTTCTGCTGTAATTGGCCTCATTTCAACATGAATAGAATGTGAGGTGACTCAGCAGATGTTGCTTTATTTAATTCCTTATGCAATTTACAAATTGCATAAGGAATTAAAAGCATACATGCTTTGCATTTTGGAATGAAATGCAGCAACCTATAAATGTGGAGTATTTTGGTAAAAAATATATTGGACCGACATATTGCTTCTTTTTACATGCCACTGTAGTTGCAGCCTGGAGTGTCCTGTATGCTGGTCCCCACAACAACAGAGTGAGGGCATGTGATTTGCACAGCTGTAGAGCTTTTAACTCCACCAGGGGATTCTTCCCGATCTGAGTGTTTCAGCCTCAGAAGATTACCCAAGGTGCAACACGAGATGAGATGAGTTTATAATGCAGCATTTCTGATGTCGCATATTCTCTAAAACTGTTCACAATGTGGCTTCTGAAATCAACCTGGTTAAGTGGTTGACGACAGCTCCACATCACAGAGAAACATGGATAAAGTTTCATAACTTTAGTAAGAGGTGATGTCATCTCCCTCACAACCAAATCTGTGTCTATACTAAAGGCAAAAGCGAGACCAAAGTTATATAGATGGTGAGTCTAGCTCTCTCTGGATGGAGTGCTGAGCAGACTATTTCAGACATGTGCTAACTACATCCATAGAAGTTCTGTCTTTGAAATATGACTAATTGAAACAGGCCTTTTACAATATCTATTTAATTCCAATCTTTTCTCTCGCTCCTCTTGCAGAGATAATGGCCGACATAAAGCAGTGGACCTGGTGTGTGATGACTATGGAATCGTCAATGCTCCATTCTCAGGCTTTCTGGCGGGTCCAGTGAGGCGGAAAAGAACCTGCTGGGAATCAGTTTAATGGGGTCAGATTTCTCAACTATGGTAAGGAGGACAAGATGTCAATGCAATACTTGAAAGTCTGTGGAGCGAGGGAAAGAAACCTCTGGAGAATATAAATCACCATTTTAAATTATAATAAAAGCAAGAGAAAAACCCAGAGACTCACAAAAGTAATTTGGAGTCATCCCCATGGCAACAATAATACATGTACCAAACTTCATAGCAATCCATCCAATAGTTGTTGACTTATTTCAGTCGGGATCAAATTGACCAACCAACTGACTGACTGAAGTTGACCAACTGACTGACTGAAGTTGCTCGCTGCGTGCCACGCAGCGAGCGTGGCTAAAAATCGTTGGGCAGATCAGCTCAGTACATCCAGAATGTATAAGGATATTTGCACCAACAGAAAGGCTAATGAAGAAGCAGAGTTTACTATGCCATTGTGATCTTGTGTTGTATACCAGTACATTCCTGTAATATAGTGTATGGGGCCACAGCCAGGGTAAAAGGGGTCTTAGGTTATTATGGCGGAGGCAATCGTGAGGATGAAAAGAAAGAGTGATTTAGAGGGATTAGTCAAGGTGTTGGAGAAGGGGGCTGAGACTCCATTGAACTATTGGTTGCCTTTAATGCCAGGACCCAGCTGCATGTGAAACCCCATCAAATGCTGTTCATGAGTAATGACCCCTCAATAAGGCGTTGTGCAAAGCAGTGGATCAACGGGTGTGTAGATGGAGCCTGGCAGAATACATGTTTTTGCAATGTACAGTATATGTGCGCCCGCATGTGCGTGAGTGTGTTTATTTCCAGAGCATCCTGAGCTGATGAGGCACTGGAGTGATGAGTAAACATCATTAGTCCTCATCCTGCCCCTACCTCTGATTGAACTGCATTATCAGAACACATGTACTGTCAGTTTCTTTCATCTCAGGGTAAAACACAGACATGATTAGACATCACAGAGACGCATTACCTCGCCATGATACCCACATTAATGCTGAGACGGTGATCATTAGGAGCGTGTAGCTCTTAATGATGCTGTTGTGTTGCAGACTAACCTACTTTTCGCTTGTTTGCTTCTAAGTTGGCAGCTTGCTTGTTTTTGTCTAGAGGATGGTGAGACACCTGAGTCTACATTGATCCATTTAAAATGATAAAAGAGCAATTAAAATCCAGCTATATCCACATTTTATATTTCTTGGGTGGCCTAACAACAATTTCATTGGCATGGGTGTAATATACATTTGTACAAATTGAATAACAGGAATTCATAGGGGAGACAACCATGGGGAATAAGGTAGAAAAAAATAACGAATAGATGTTGCTATGAAACTTCCCCAATTTATTGCTTACAGTGCATTGAGACAATTGGTTTTACATTAAATGCTTTCTGAAAATAAAGTTGATATATGGACAGACCCCTTAATAATATATAGATATAGATATAGATGTATCTATATCTATATCTATATATAGATATAGATATAGATATATAGATATATAGAAAGTCTGGTGTATGTGAATGCCACTGAAGTGGAGACTTGTTGTTTAAAAAATGCACTATAATATTCAAAGACAGTACAGGGAATAGGGTAAAACATGTAACTAATAGATATCGTCATACAACTTTCCCAACTGATGACCTACATTAAGACCAATACATCCAAAAGTGCAATTATTATCAGAATTTTGAATTATTGATTGGGAATTGATTCTGATTTCACACCTCTATTCCCCCTGTGGGGTAGAAACAGCTTCCTATTGAGATGTTCTTTTAAGTCATTGCTCACAAATTTACCCTGTGAAGGTAAAGTAATAAGAACAACCTGACCTAAATAGGCCAAAATATTCTCTGTTGTCTCAGTGAGCTGAATTGAGTCACCTTTGGCATTAGCACTATCTCATTATATTCCAAAAGTGTCATTGATATCTTAAACTGTTGAATGAAAATTCCACGAAAAAACCACTGATTGTCATATTTCATGACAAATGTTTCACCTTTTGAAAACCCTTAACATTTGACCCTGTGACCCCTGCAGTTATAATGCCTGACGCCTAAAGACACTTATGAGGACTTATGTTGGTTCTAACTTTTCTGTGCCCTGAGAATGTATTAATCAAACAGTTCTCACACGTATATACTCTTTAAACTATGCCATATGATTCAACCGTCCCAATTCTGCATCCTTTAGCAAATACAGCCAGACAAATCGACGATCTATCTAATAACAGTATTTCAAAAGCAATGTCTCACATTATGAGAGCTGCAATTTAACTATATCATTCTTTGATTTCCTGTTCTGCATTTTTCTTGATATTGTTTGTGTTATTAGCGTCGTTCCACTGAATGACATGTTTATTCTTATAAAGTTCAGTTTTTCATCCCTAAACATGGACTCATATAAGCCCTTTGATGTAATTTTGTTAGAGGCCCATTGGAATGATGCAATTAGGTCTTACGTTCATTTCTGATTTTGATTATTTTGTTTCTATTTTCAATACCGCAGTAGGAAGTAAAATGTAGGATTTAAATAATATCATGACTGGTCATGACAATTCTGAGTCCTAACATTTCCCCAGTTATGTAGCCATCATTCAGATCAGCTGTAATTCTACAGCAAGGGCTATGTTTTGGCAGGTCGGGGAGAACTGCCACAAATACAATATAAATGTAATGAGTACAACATACCAAAGGATGGAGCTGTTTTGCAACAAAATTGTCAAATTTCAAACTTGGTCATCGGCTCTTTTTTCTCATTTGTTTATCTGTATATTATGAAAGTATCAACTATCCATTTTTTTACTCCAGTTACATTTAAAACTATGAATTGCAACATAACTGAGATATAAATTGGGAGGAAACAATGACAACTTTCTACTGACGAAGCACTTTACTGGAACAAAATTAGCACATTTCCAGTTTAACCCAACCCAGCTTTAATCATCTCATGACTGACAGAGAAATATGGACCACATACACACATGTCATGTGTTGCAATCTCAGTGTGTCACGCTCAACAGTTCCTCTATTACCCCTCAGCAAATTTGGTGGATTTAGGTTGAAAAGCAGATCATGTTGCTGTATATATGCACAAGCAAAACAATTATAAGTACACAAGTGAGCAAATTATAAAATAAGCCATAATTACAGTAAACAGTTTTGCCCAATTATCATGAAACTTTTCGACATTTTCAAATTGAGCAACAGTGGGTGCAACAAACAGCACAATAGATCAAGACACTGGCCTTGTTGTATTAGACTAACCAGTGATACTTGTCTGCCTTTGCAAGGGGGATAGCCTTCTTCAGTTGCCAGGGGGTGCCTGAAAAGATTGTGAGAAGCTCAACTAATCTAAATAAAAAAATAAATGAGTCTATGCAAATACAATAATAACACCTGAACCTCACAGGTTGTGGAGAGTACCTATTAGCAATGAGGAGAGAAGACATGGTACATTTAGTTTTAAAGGTTTAAAGTGGCATTGGACAAGTTCCTTTGCTTTCACCATGCAATCCTGTCTACCACCTGGGATGAACGAAGGCCCGATTTATGGCACAAATGAAGTGCGGCAACCAAATTATACTCAAACACGGGTTGGACCCTGCGCTGATCCTGTCCACCAGTCCGATGTGACCTGATGATTTTACTGAACATTTAAGTGAAATTATATAAATAGTTGATAAGTTAATATCCAGTTCATAATATTAAAATTAACTCATTTGGTGTCCATGAAGTTCATCAGACTAGGGCTTGGGTTTAAAGTAGGTTAAGTGTCACCTGACCAAAACAAGGTGCTGTGGAATGCAACATATGTCATATCTAGGATACTGAAACAAAAGTAAAATGAGTTAAAAACAAAATTAGGTATCTTGCCTCAAGATGCTGCGTTTAATTGATCATACATTTCTCTTCAGTATAAACTTGATTTCACTCTTTAAATCTGTGTATTTTTGGATTATCGACATTGATACATGTGGTTTAAAATGCCCAGTCCCGGCCACGTTGATACAGCTTTAAGTGCACGGATCGAACAGGCTGAGTGATCCCGCAGCCCCGCGGTCTGCTTTGACGCTGGAGGGCTGGTCCGTGGAGCATACTGAAGCCTCCCAGTTGCTCGAATGGGAGTGGGCGAGCTGGGATAGGCTGGGAGTTTGGTTGGAGCCGTCAGCGGGACGGGACGAGGCACCAGAAGGTGGGGGTGAACGAAGAACCGACCGACTGTTAACTTTTTGGCTTTCCGAGCGACGCAAAGCAACGCAGGACGGGACATTTGACGTGTGGTCGGCGTTAAATAGTGTGGTCGGCGGAAAATAGCATTTGTTGCGTTCAGGGGCCACGGACAAAGAAGCGTCGCCGAGCAAACTTTCTCAACCGGGTTGAAAAAACCACACCGGGAATTCATTTTTTATTATTTTTTTGTCTGTGTTTAACGGAGGCGTAAAGAAGAGGACGTCATGCCACGGCGCACCGTGCAAGAAGTATTCGTGCAAGATGTCCAGAAGCGGAGAAATCCGAACAAACACTACGTAAGACGAATTGTATTATTATAACAACGTCGCTTTGACTGCTTAGAAAAGTGAGCAACAGATCGAGGTTATTTTGCAAATCTTCTCTCTTTCCTGTCGGGGAAAGTAAAAACAAAGGGAGTATCAAATTACAGTTTACCAAGCCACACCAAGCGGACTGTTAGGTTCTTCAGACCAATCCTGAATTTTTATATTATTCAAGAATGATCTTACTATGGAGTCAGACTGGAGACAGTTGTGTTGCCTGTTTTGTCAGTTATTTGTTTGGGTCTGAGATTTAACCACACACTTGTATCTTTATACTCAGAGGGTTTTCAGTCAGTATTGTTGTTTTTGGATAACGTCAAAGTGCCCCCAAAAGGATGTGGCTCATGTGACTTTTGACCCTGTCTGAGTCTGCATACATTCAATGTAGTATCTCGTGCAAATCAGTGAATATAGGTATTGTACTCATTCTAACGGAGTCTGCTGTCCAACAAAAATCATTTTGAGTGTATCTTATGTGCCTGCTGCCCCTTGTGTGCCATCAGAAAACATTTTAATAGGCAAATCAGTCCTGTGCACAAAACACCAGAACTAATCCCCCCCAGTTCAAATTGAGCATTTCAGCTTTGTCATGCCTCTGAGCTCTACAATTTACTGAGAAAAAACATACACTACAGGTACTGGTAACCAGGAAGTAGAGCTTCGAAGATTATCACAGTGAACTCAAGGCAATGTTTGAACAAGGGAAGGGCCTAGACACAACAAACCATATGGCATGTGGCATTTATAGATCTATCACTTCAGTTGTATAGTACATTCTATAGTTTTTATTTGGGCCAACGCCTGTTTTAGGGTTTTACTTTATTAGGGGCACTTTAATAACTGACATGTCTGTGTTCAGCCAAATGTATTGATATTATTTACACAGAATAATTCTAGTTATGTTTTGTTAGGTTGATGGAGATGTCTAAAAAGGGAGAATATCCCAATGTCAAGAGATAATGCTATGAGGGGCAGGAGAACGGGAAACAAGAAGAAAAAGAATAAATGTGTGGTCATTTTTCCTGTTTCAACGATCATTCACCACTGGTACTGCAAAGTTGTGTGGGAGACCAGAATGTCAAGAAGACAAAGATTCATTGCTCTCTTTTCGGCAATTATCAAACAGTGGAGCTTTCATCATTCTGGGGGATGGATGTGGGCGAATTTGAGAGCGAAAAGTGCACACAGTTCGTTTTAAAGTAACACATATGTCATCATGTAAACCAGAGGGCCAGCAGTGAGAGCTACTGCCAAGGCCTTAGCAGGTGTCCGTGTACATGGTGGGCGTGCCCGTGTGCATATGTCGGTTCTCATTCATATAGGTGTGAAAATGATGCCTGGGTTGAAGGACCAACAGACCTTATACTGCTGTGAGTGTTAGTGGTCAAGGACACAGAGTTCTCGGGGTCCTGTGTCTTCTCCGCCTGTCTGTTTTGCTCTCTGGTGCCGCCCATGTTGTGTTGTGCCTCTGGTACTCTCTCTGCACAGGCAGGCCGGACACACAAAAATCTTCCAGAAACCCGGAGGAGCAGTTAATTGAACAGAAAGCAGCGTATAGCTCGTCTGCTCATCAGAGTTGAACCTATCAAATAGAAAGGAAAGAATATGTGAAAGATCCCATTCCTAGGAGACTTACAGATATTAGAGTCTTTATGTTGCCAGGTTTATTGTTTTAACGAGAAGCTTTTATAGCCAAAGTTATAGCTTTCCCTTGTTTTCCTCAAAGCTATGGCCTCAGCCTCATTTGGGATTGTAGGTGTTGTGCTTGCAGATTAGAGATCTTATTTGTCTTAATTATTTTTATAGACTGGAGCATGGAAAAAGGAAACCTTTTTGCATAATGGTTCTCCAGCTTAATGTTTCGAAGGAAGCAAATAGATGCTGGCCAGAGACAATACCCCCCTAAAAAATAATCCTTTGCTCATGTCATTGTGTGGATGGCCCTCCATCAGTTCACATTTACACACACTGACACATAACTCTTTTTGTTTGATGAAGACGGCCTCCCCGCTGGTCTATATAGCTCATGTAGTTGGTCCATCCATGGCCGTATCTGACTTTACTGACCTGAAAGAGGGAGCAAGGCCAGAGATGGTCTGGGAGTGGGACCAACAGCATTCAGCCAGACACATTGAGCCACCAGGGAGTTTCCAATCACCTCCCTCTGCTTTTTCTTTAGCGAGAACGGTGTCTTTTTGCCTGTAGACTGCAATGATTAGACTTGATGCTTTTGGTTCGATGCTTTGTGCTGTTTTGCTGTTGTTAAGAAGTTGCTGATGGAATTTGCAGTGTACTGTATTCTTATAGCGTTGAGACAGTCTGAAGCCATTTTTAATGTGATATTATTTCATATTGAAGTCTACCCATCAAACTTATGAACTGATGCTTTCATTGCTGCTTTTGCTGCTCAGGTCTTTATTGCAATAAACAACGTTTGATTAGATGGCATTTTAAGATCTGTTGCATCTAAGCAGGATAATGACTTCCCCCTTCAGCAGGAAGTGACGCCAATACACTGGGAAATTAAATAATCGGATACCCCTATTGCGTTCATGTGAACGGATGATGGCGGTGACCGCTGGCTGAAGTTGCCTGACAAGCGTGCCGTCTGCCTTTCCTCACATTACCCTGTAGAAGTCACTGCACTGGCAATTACTGGCACCATGACTCAGGAGTGATGCCCCAGGGGATTTGAATCAAGTGGTTGACTGTAATGTCTATTTGTTAGTTTAAACACATTTGCCTTTTTTGTTTTTTCAGGTTTACATCATCAAAGTGTCCTGGAGCGATGGCAGTACCGAACTCATTTACAGACGCTACAGCAAGTTCTTTGACCTCCAGGTGAGTTTGTGTTTGCGTGTGTGATAGTGTGTAATGGTATGTGATGGTATGAGTGTGATGAGTTCTAACCTTTCCCCCAGTGAAGACTAGCATAGATCAGGAAGTGAATGGAAGCCCTCTCTCCATTTAACACTGTCGTCCTATAGACGTAGTGCTTGTAGCCGAGTTATCCCTGCTCCACCCAGATGATACTGGTAATTAAATTGTGCGCGAGGAGTCGGAAAATATCCCGATGAAGTTAATAGAGGACAGTGATGAATGTGACACACTGATGACCACAGACATGTCTGAATCATTCTGGAACGTCACGCTGGCAGTGTGTGTTGCACAAGGAGGGAATCTCATTAGTATCCCAGTTTCCCTTCCTATTACGAAGGTAATGGATCTGAGGCCCTGGCCACGTTTGAGCTTAGAGAGCAGAAACTCCAGGAAACCCAGAAAGGCAACTGCCTTTAATGAGCACACAGTCAATTTAGACGATGCATACTGTCAATCCTAATTGGATTAAATTCCTTTTAATTGATTAAGATGGTCAAAGCATGAGCAATGAAATACAGAATTATAATGTTCCACCGTGTTTCTTTCTGGGGCTTTGAGTGCCAAATCAACCGGAAGAATATCAAGTATTTCAATAGTAATAGCATTAGTTCGACTTCAGGCTTCAAAAGCTCTCAACAGCCTTACTTATAAATCAAATCATAGCACACTTATGATTGTTTTTTTTAATCGTTGCACCTTTCTGTTGTTGAGGTCATGCCAAAGTAAAAGTACATGTGTAGCTATGAACACTAAGCTTTGTTGTGTATTCAACAAATGTTGCCTTAAAACGGCTATTTGCTCTTTACCGAGAACATTTGAATAGGGTATTAAGTCATGCCCTGCCCACTGTTGAGCTATTGTCAAACAGTAAGGGCGACAGTTGAACTTGTCTCACCCAATCACAGACCCATCACTCTTTTTTGTATTATTATTTGTGCCAATATAGACCCTCGTAAATAAAGTTGCATTTTCCTAAAAGACACAATAAAGTCTGTCTGTCTGGTTGGTTGGTTGTGTAACATACCACTGTCGATCCATGATGCGTACAGATCCCCCCTCATAGTTCGTATGCATGTGAACCGCGGGTAAATTACAGTTTAACGTTAACCATCACAGTGTGAAATAACGTTTTACTGCCAATCGTTATCCGCCAGTAAAACTTACAATATTTAGAAAAATACTTAAGGTTTTTTGTTTAAACCTTTAATTTTAATTAAATAAAAGAAAAGAAAAGACAACTACCACAAAAAAGGGCCAGACTAGACAGAGACAGGGTCGAGCCACTTTATTTACTGAAGTAAATTTGAGTAGCACTGAGCCTCTATGTGACCCCTTGGGCGCTGTTGATAAACTGACCTCTATAGTTATGGGTATGTAAAAAGAATGACCCTACAGGGACTAACGAATTTGACTGGAATTCAGGCTGCATGGATGGTTGACCATCTGTCATTGGCTTCCATAGGAATTCTCAATTACATATATAGTGTTCAAGTATTTTTTATGTTTTGAAGATTGCGACACAATTTGATTTAAGCTTGGTGAAAGACTCATCATTGCGGTGATTCAATAAATTCAGTTTGATCATCCGACCTCAGCCCTGCTTTTTTGATGATTTTGGCTCAAGAAGAAGGCTTTTTTAGACCTTGTTAATGTGACTAAGTGAGAGGAGGAAATTCGGAAACCTTCAAATGATTACCGGTATGTCTCCAGAAATTGAGTTTTCAAAACCAGAAATCTTAGCAGCAGATGTTTCTGAATAAATCCCTGACTGTACTTTTTAGTATTGATGTGCTAGGAAGCACAAACTCTCTCCTGTGGCCTCTTTATAACATCCACCCATATTGTAAAACAGAGTTGCTAGTTACATTGCCAAAGACTCAGTGTCGGATCAATGGCATTGATACAAACTCAAAATTTGTTTAACATTTCAGCAGACATCATTTAGTGTAGTAGTAGCATATGTGAGATATTTTCAGCAGGGGCATTCCCCACTAGTGTTCGCCCTGCCATGCCATGCAGCTGCTTCCTGCTGTGCTGACAGCCTGTGGGTGGGCTCGCACTGGTGAAGCAGATACAGATAAACCCAGCTGGAGAGATCAAAAGCCAATTCTTATCTCCCGTTAGATTTGGCATTGACATATTATAAGCCACCTTAAGGCTGTCCCAGCATTATTTGTACAATGTATTCAAATTTGTTGTGATCTTTTTGATGAGCTATTTAATCATTTTAACTTGTTACACTGGTGACTGTGATGAGGAATAAGGAAGGGGTTTGACATCATCCCAGGTGCCTGGCCAGGATACTGACAAAGGGATGATGAGTCATGCAACTCCTCTCGTTACCGTTTCTTCATTTCATGTCATCCTCCTTTGCTTTTTTTTTCCCTGTCTGCTCTGGTCTCTCTTATTCTCTCTGATGCTTTTGTCTTGTCTTTTAAATTCAGGATTGGTTTATGTGAATAGAGAAAAGATGATGATGTAAAAAAAAATGTGGTCACTGGTCATACCAAAAGCCTCGGAGCTAGACAGGAAGTGTTATTCACCACATCCTGTCAGCACAGCTGCACCAAGCTGCTGATGCCGTAGTTCAACCAAGGAAACGTGGGCTTTTTGTGGAACACTGACCACAGACTGTTTATTCACCCAGTGACTTCAATAGGATTTCTACAATTGTGAAGGGGAATGTGTATTATTCTTGACCTGCTTTGTTGTTCCAATCCATGTATCCATATTTTATAATCAGATGACACCTTATTAGTTACTCTTCAATGCATCTGGATCAAGTTGTATTGAGCAGATGGTATACACATGTGTGTCATTAGATAATAATAATTTGCATTCCTTTTTAAAAGTATTGATAGTAAATGGAGGTGATAACCAAAAATAGTACAGAATGAACTTCACCTCATCAAATACTCATTAAATGTTTTCTTTGGAACAAGCAGATCATTCATGTTTAAACTAGTGTACATGATTCATGTCTGACATCAGTCACTTCCTGAGAATACTTGACCAACATCCAGACACTTTTCACACCTGAGATATTTCTGTTACTTGTCCGCCCACACCGCATATTTTATGTAGCTACTTACCCTGACTACCATCAGGGAGTTTAGTATCCATTTCTGCATACTAGTGAATAGTGAGACAGAATCACAAACTGTGCAAATAGCATTTTAATACAAAACCTGTGCTTTTCTCCCTATCTGTTTTAGTGTGTTAAATTGTGAACAAAAATAGACTAACCTCTTGCTAAAGAAGGATGGAAAGTGCAGAGTCGTTTTGCCATGGGGTCATCAATTTGATTTCCATGTCACCAAGAATAGTTTCCATGCTGCACACGTGTTCACTCAACTTCACAAGCTTAGCCTTCCAGCATTCCCAGTGTCTTTGGATACAGGATACACTTTTACTTTAAAGCTGTCGGAAAAAAACGCAATACATCACTCCTTGCTCGCTACTTGCTTATCCTCATATCATTTCCATCCACAGTAATCAAGCACCAACACTTTTTAAAGGGGAGCGTGGGGGGCAGTATATTTTGCGTAGAGCAATGGGGCGGCCTGTTGTGCACATTACGCCAAGCAGCAACAATGTACTCATTTTCTTCTTCTACACAGTAATTTTCGGCCATTTTAAGAATATAATGTGCATCCTTAAGCAGTGCAATTTGTTCTTGTAATGATAATTCACAACATGTGTTTTTACTCGGGGAATGCTGAAAGATAGGTCCACAATTTACTGAAGTCTCGTCACAATATTTGTGTTAAGGATCTAGATGGTGTGGACTGAATGTCCTGAAAGAAAAACAACAAGTCTTAAAACGGTTAAATAATTTGAAGATCAGCTATTGTTTTGTCTTAACTTGCTCGTTCACGTGTGTTTGATTATGACCGCTGGGGACGCAGGTGGTTTGTAAACAGCTTGGAGTCAGCAGTGTGCAATGGGAGCTCTGTTTTTGTTTTTCAACATATGGCTCCTTACACAATTTGCTGTCACCGAGCAACCCTGATTTTGATTGGCCAGCATGATTTGCAATTGTCTATAAAATGTCTGGTCTCGATTTAAAATTAGTCTTGTTTTAGAAAAATGGCATATTGTTGTTTGCTGCCAGAAACAAATGCCTGTTGTCTCTCTGGCAACAAACAACCCACTCGCTAATCCCGTCATACATACATGTCTCAACTTTCAGGGGCAAGAAACCAAGCGGAGCTAGACATATATATATATATATATATATATATATATATATATATATATATATATATATATATATATATATATATATATATATATATATATATATATTTTATTTTAAACTAAACATTTTTACACACACTAGATTAGAGTACATACTTTATTCATATTGCCCACCCCTATTAAGTGATCAGGTAGAAGAATCCTCAAATTGAGCCTCCAAGGTCAAGTCTTTTGTTTAACCCTTTAAACAGCAAATAAATAAAATGAAAAGAAAAGACAACTACCACAAAAAAGCCCAGACCAGAGATAGGGTCAAGCCACTTAATTTACTGAAGTGAATTTGAGTAGCACTGAGCCTCTACATCACACCTTGGGTGCTGTTGATAAACTGACCTTCTGCTTTGACCTCTATGCTGGTGGATATGTAAAAATAATGACCCTACAGGGACTAACTAAAAGTACAATAATTTAGACCATATCTAGTCTGAACATACTAGGCACCAATATCGTCCACAAGTCCCTAGAGATTGGCCTTGGTGTTTATAAGCCAACATCAGCCAGCAGAAAGTATTTATCAAACCTGCCTTTGAGTATTAAAACAGGGACACTGAGGTCTTATGCATATTGAAGATAAATATATGTTGTTTACTCATCCATCCAGGCATTATCCATACCTACTTACGGATGCCACGGATAATTTCTTTATCCTCACTACTTTAGAGTTTACCAACAGCTCAGCCTGCGTTAGAGTACGGTTGTCTGTAAAGGGTTAAAAATGACCTCATGAATAAGTGCAATAAGTAAAAAAAATCAGAGGACTACTGAGATAGGCATGTTGCAAAGAGAGCACGGCTTGTTCTCTGGCATGGTGAACTCTCATTCAAGGAACTCTTGTCTGTCTCAGATGTTTTCTAAATTTTGCCTTTATTTGAAGGCTGATAATATATGGATACAAGTGGATATTGACGAGACAAATGATTGCCCCTTAATAGATTGCGTCGGACTCTGCATCAGTGTACAGTACAGTTGCATATTAACAGACTAGTAATGTGACATATTGACCATGGAAAGGTTTATTAACTGTAGGCAATCAATGGCTGAATTGTGTAAACTATCACGTCACAGTTAAGAGACCATATGTTGTAAATAGATATTTAACAGTTTATGCCCACTCTTTCTGTTACTCCATTGCCCTGGCTGATGAAGGCTGAACTGCATGTTATCTTTTTACTGTGGGAAATCTAGATATCATCCAAGCATTGTTTGATATCATAACAATATCTCCCGAGAGAATGTGTCCATGTGCCAGTGGTACTGTCAAGTCAATTCATTTTGAAAAAGGTTTATTGCATTTCAAGGGTTTGAACTTGAATATTCTGACAATGTACAGATATAGTACACATCCACAGCTGATGATGTCATAGACTGACATTATTATTTTTACAAGCTATATATGTATTTCTACTATAGTACTAATGTGTCATGCAATTCCTTCCAACTGAGATGAACTCGGCAGGATATCATTTACAATAACACACTTCAGAATACAGCCTTGGGAAGTCATGTGGCCCTTCACTGTGTTCCACCATCCTCCTGCCTGTAAAGCACAGATATTAGATGTTGGGCGAATGATGTAATTGGTATTTTGAAGAGACATCTTTACTCTCTCCAGATGCCTTTTCTTGTTTGAGTGGCTCTGATTACAGAGTTAGATACAAGGTCTGGAGTAGACGCAGAGACTGGGTGTGTCTACTCTACACTCCCAGTCAGTCAGACACACGGGAACAATTACAGTGTGTGGGGGTATCGGCTCTTCTGTGTTTGTCTCCTGTCTCTTTGCTTGTGCTGTGTCTCTTAGGTTAGTGCTGAGTCATTGATGAAGCATCCGACTGATCTGAGCCAAGTAGATTGTTGATTCCTGAGTTTAGTGCTTTGTTTTTTCTGAATTCCTTTTTTTTCTTCTTTTCTGCTGTATGTTAAGAAACAACAAGACTACAGACTATAACGTGGACTGACTCACCAAAGAGGGTTCATTGCTCACTATTCTACCCCCATTCTTTTGTTATTGCCCTTTGTGTAGCAGTGGGAAATTAACTGCGCTTTAGCAGTCATAGGCAAAGACGTCATTGTAGTGCAACCGTATCTGAATTGAAATTCAAGGGTATTTAACATGACCCTGTCATCATTTATTTTTATTATGAAACAAATCCAAGACAAAGTTGTGATTAATAACATCCTCAGTTGGTTTGAGATTCTCAAGTTTTCTGAGTAACAATTAATAGCAAAGCTTGTGTCTGTGAGGTATGAAATCCAAGAATATTATTTCATTATTTGTTTTGTAGTTACTCATATCTTTATTGGACTCATCATAGTGGACTACTTGGCATTATTATTTGGCCATGGCCTTATAAGTTGCAAAGGCCAGTTGAGGTAGAAGAGGAGGTTCAGTTTACACATCAGTAAAGAATTAGATTTAGGATTCCAAAGCCGGTGTATATTTCTTGGCATGCTTGAAGATTTTGGGCTTGTATAGTTCAACAGAAGGTCTTGAATATCAGGTTAAAATGAGATTGTTGAACTACCTTGTCTATGGAATAAAGCTGTTGCAAAACATGTTCAAACTGATACAAATGGAGAAGCATGAGCAAGAGTTAGTGAACAAATTAAGTGGGGAAGAGAAAACAAAGATCTGTAGACATTCATTCTCCTGTAAAACAAATCTGTTTCAGTTTTGCTATCTATTTGTCTGGCTGTCTTGGTCATGATCACAGTGGCAAGAGGGCAAGCTGTCACACAGTTATTTCCTATTTTCCTATTTTCATATATAAGTATCAGGCCCTACCTAATGAAGGGATTTGAGGCTGTTTAATCTTCGTGCCAGTCATTAATTTCTGGCACAACACCACCTGCTTAGAACCTGACCAGACTGAAACCGTCCGTAGAAAGTAATAGAAAATACTTTTTGGCTCGTATCTATGCCTTTCCCATAACCTCCCATCATCGCACCTCTTATTACACCCCCCACTTTGTCTGTTAGTTTTCACTAAATTAAACATATTGTTTCTTTCAAATTTACCTCAGGACATTTCATAATAGCTTTACTCATTTATGTTACGAGACAGCATGCTCTAGAAAACATGTGAGAACACAAGGAAATATACTGTAAGCTTGCATGTATTATCAGTATCCGGGCAAAATTGTATCACAGAAATCCTAGCGACTCATACTCTAGACATCGATGCGATTACCCACATGTCTAAAATGATATTCAAGAGTAGGTGGATCAGAGGAGGCTGATGAGTGATTAGATATTTTGAGTCTGTTCATGTTGACAGCAGGCAGGATGCTTCTCATTGTGACAGGTGGGAACACTAAAGCAAATACCAAATGTACCTTACCTACCACATCTAACCTTTCCATTTTTGCTCCAACATCGAAGCCCAAAAAGGACAAATTATGGATAAACTCTGTATACATTTACCATGAGATCGGACATTTTAGTCATTGAGGGTAAACATACCGAAGCCCCAACTCTAGAACATTCGTGTTGGGTATTGCATGTGCAGCATATTCTAGAAATGAGTCCTCTCATACCAATCAAGGTACCGCTATATTTAACAAGGGAGTGGGGGTGAAAATCATCTCTGGCTTGGAAATCTGAAGAGCCAATTTGTTTTGACCCTTAGATGTCTCTATGGAACACCGCCTTGATAGATATAATTTTATCAGGATGACATTGAAAAGACCAAAGTCAGAAATGCAGTTAATCTCATAATGTGATAGTCCTGTGATAGTAGCCTTCACATGGGCCAACTCTAAATGCAACTAGACCAGCTTAATCCTGACCAATGTTGTTTTTTTTTAGTTGTGTCCGCCTGATTTCAGCTAAAGCTTGACGAACTTCAACTGGGGAAGTCTACATACGGACTGTCACTCATCCATCTATCACTCATTTGCTAATAATGAGAACATTGAAACGAGAGTCTTCTGTGTATTCACATTTGACTCAGTAGTCCCTACTAATATTTGAGCTCAGCCGCAATAACTTAAAAGTGAGAAAATGAGACCTCCGCCATCCATTTTGTGTCAAACCCTGGTACTGAAACAAAACAAAACACTAACTGTGTATATCCTGTTTTGATGAGTGAATGTGGTTTGATGACAGGAAACTATACGCCAAAAAGTCACTACAGAGGCTGTTATTAGTTTTGAGAAGTGAGGGGGTGACTTCGGTTGGAACAAAAACTTGCAGATCCTTTTAGGCCTATTGATTGACACTGCTAACTAAAAATGCTGATCAAATACAGTCAATATTAATTCAATAAAGCTGATGTCCCTTTATATCTAACACTCTATAAGTGTTCAAGTAGAAATAAAGGATTCCCTCTGAAAGACCGAGTGAGTTTTAACCATTGGAAAACATGATCAAGAGAAGTGGTGATCAGCAGATCTAAGGAACCACTGCTTTCTGGCTTTGATAATTATAGAAACAGAAATGTTCCACTATGTCAGTGGTGCCTTGCTGCTCACAGCCTCTTTGCTGCAACAACATATGAAGCAGAGGGGAAAAACCATACCATCTGCTCAGGACATTCCTAATCATTGGCAGACCTTCCTTTATTGGCCGAATTCCTTGTAGGAACTGCTGATTTGTAAAAATGTGAACCCTTCCTCTCCGGCCTCAGCGATCATGTGGCGTGTAATGTAGAGGGCATGTTTATGTACACGTGTGAGTGTAAATGCTTTGTGTGCTAATAAGTCTTAATTAATTGTGGTGTTTCAGATGGAATTGCTGGACAAGTTCCCAGTGGAAGGAGGCCAGAAAGACCCTAAGCGCAGGATCATTCCTTTCCTACCAGGTAAGACAGACAGACGGACGACGGACGGACGGAAACAGAGGAAGAACTATTTTGGACTGTTGGTTGGACAAACATCAAAATTAAAATGAATCAACTTATCTAGAATACTTACAATTGATTTAATTGTTTGTGGCAGATTTATTTATGATAAAATGTTGCCAAAGCATGCACATAACTAAACACAAAGACCAGTGAACTCCTGGATTTCCCCCTCCCTGTAATGTTGCGTCTTTACCTCATTCTTGACTTCTCCATCATACACATTTGCACGCACAAGGTTAAAATGTGGACAACAATGACTCGCTCACAGGCTGTGAATGAACTGAGAGAAGCAAAATATGTTTAAAAAAAAGGAACAATCTGACGCAATGATCATTGGCCTTCAACTAACTTTCTGAATGAAGAAATAATAATGTTGTATCTGCTCTTTAAACGTTTAGCTGACTAAGTATGTCGCTCATAGACATACTAGACAATTATATAGAGTATTGTTTAAGGCTTTGTGTAAAACATTAAATATTTAAGATTACTCTGTGATCATACAACTAAATGGTTCCAGTGCATAACATCCATTATGAGCTGTTTTCTTGGCTTAGCTGCACTTTTGTCCTGGCTGAATCATCATCTTGTTTAAAACAATGGTTTCTTCTTTTTAGTTTACATTACTCTCTGACAAGTACAAGTGGCACTGAAGTTTGTTTGGAATAAGGGCTTAGGGTGTGCATGTCCAACTTTTGAAATAGTTGGAGATTAAGATCCTGTTGAAAGTAATGCTTTATGAGGGTTTAGAAGAAAGCCTCACCCAAAGACCCCACCCACATCTCCCCTACCAGGCAAGTGGGGGATAGGGTTTTCTTTTTTGTGGAAAACAGGTCTGGAATTCATTGAAAACACACACACACACACACACACACACACACACACACACACACACACACACACACATACACATACACATACACACACACACACACACAGAGAGAGAGTTTGATGGACTCTGAGTAGGAGAAGGGAAGAAAGATAGAAAAACACTGTTGTTTATTCTATCCCCTGCAACCTCCTTCTATGTCAGATAAAGCATACTGGCCATGGATACTGTAATGAACTCTCATCTACATTAAACACTTTCTACTTCCTTCCTGCTTTTAACCTTACACCCTAAAATTCTATATATTCTCTTAAATATATCTGCCTCCTTCCGATGAAGTGTTGGTCGAGGCTTTCACTTCTCCTGATTTCTGTGGGAGAAATTAGCATTAAAGTGCCCCAGAGGAACAGCTAAGACACCAAACGTTAAAGACACACAGATATGGTACCATCGAGGAATGCTACTTTGAAACGGTTTGCTTTTGTAACACAATCGTACTTGAAACATTATTCAATGCCTGCATAAATTGAGATTTAAAAGAATCTCAGTTCCCAGATCAGGTCATACACTGCTCTGAGCTGAATTCCAAGCTAACATTTGCCTGATTTGCAGAATAGTTTTACTGGCAGCCAAGAAAACTCTTCTCTTACAAAGTAAAAAGTCTGGCCGGTTGGCGGAGACCAACCTAACAAGGCACGGAAGTGGTTTTCCCTTCATGGTTTGGTTTGTTCAAGGCCTCGAGTTGTTTTTACTTCTTTGGTATCTCCAGCAAAGTGGCGCGTCTGCATTTGTGGATTGTGCAGAATTTCTGTTGCCTTTTTCTGCCAGGTGGACACATAAAAAGCTGAAATGCTGCATGTTCATTCTTTGCTGTTGAAACTACATGATTTACAAAAAAAAGAAAAACGTGTCAAGATAGCAGTTTCAGGGCTGATATTGTATTCTTAACATATGAGGACTCAGAAAATCCGAAACCCATTTTTCATCTAATGATCTCTCATGGTGCTAAATTCCTTTTGATAGGTTCATACATGACATTTAGATAAATGTGCTGTTCACCCTCGAGCCCTGAGCGATGCTCTTTATGGCAGCGCCGGCAGGTCGGCCTTTGAAAAATAACTAATACCAATTATCTCAAATTGGGATTGTTAAACTCTGAGTCAAAACCCAAGATGGAATGTGGGTCTGTTTTATTTGTTTTTTTTGCGCCCCTGAATGATATGAAGGTCATATGCTTTCATGAACTCTGATTCCACGAGTAGACTATGCATTTGTTATTTGGTTTGACTTTTTTTCTCCCTTTTCCTCCCTGAATGATAGAGCTACAGTACATACTTGTTCAGGAACTCTGTTTGGCTGGGGATCTCTCTGCCTGCCACAGTAGGAGGCACAAGTATGGTGGGCAGGTCAAATATGTTTCTGTGGGTCTAAATAACACATTCTGGAGTCGGTCCTCTATGAAAGGCAGAAAACAACCCAACAGTTACATTGACCTTGTAAATGCTTCATTTATTCCACATTCATCTCTTGTCTGGAGGGGAAAGCAATCATTGCTCTTGCCTACTTGGATGTGGTGTACCAGTAGCAGGCTTGTGGAGTTGTGTCTGCCCTTAGACGGCAACTTGCCTGAGAACACAGTAATTAAAACACACAGACACAGCTCATTCTTAAAAGCTCCACACATGCCTGGCTGCAGTGTTATGTAGAGCCCTTTGGAGCAAGTGAAGTCTTATTACAAGTGTTGAGTCAAGTTTCAACTCTTGTAAGAGCAAGTCTCAATTCATTTAAGACAATTGCAAGTCAGTTAAGTTTTGAGTCTCACGTCTTGTCCCCAAGTTGACACGACTTGGCTCATTGACTCCAAGTTAAGTCTCTTTCAAAAGCAAGTTTCAAGAAATGTTTAATTTAGGTCTTCTGGTTTTTATAGCAAGTATTTCCAGTCACAAGTTTTGTCAAAAGCCAAGTCCTTTCGATGCATAGACCTAATTATTCAATATCAAATAAGTTTTAAATGTTACGTTTTAATTGTTCCTGGATTTTTACAAGGTCAACCCTATTTTTTTATCTC
This sequence comes from Taurulus bubalis, assembly GCF_910589615.1. NCBI lineage: Eukaryota > Metazoa > Chordata > Actinopteri > Perciformes > Cottidae > Taurulus > Taurulus bubalis. The sequence continues at coordinate 28,949,659 of NC_136590.1, read as the reverse complement.
CCTTAAATCTCAACCCAAGGAGTCAAGTATGTAAGCAAGCAGGAGTAAGCAGTCAAGTCCAAAACAACAAGTCCTCACTTTTTAATCTTAAGTCTGACTAGTGTCCATGCTTTAATTCTACAGCTTGATGTTAAGGTGTTATATAATGGTTTTAGCTACTCAAAATTCTTCCGAATAGCCAAAATAGGGTGAATAAACCAGAGGAATTCATGTGTGGTGAGTCCAGTGATTAAGAGGTGAGTGCTGAGAAGAGCTTTCTGGATGCAAAGTGTGGAACAAAGACCCTGTCTGTGTTCCCATGTCGATCTGTCTCTTCTCTGCACTCCCTCACTCTCCTCAAGAAACAAAACTTTGTTTGATACCCGTGGTCACTGCTGGCTATAAGATTTGCAATAAAGTTTACCCTGCCTCAACCATGGCTCCAAGACAGCCATACTCCTTCCCTCCCTCCTTCCAGCCCAAACCAGCCCTTTTTTCCATCTGAAACCAACAAGCTGCCCTGCATACAGAGTGGGCAGTGTTGAGTCAGTGCTTCTCTCCTGACCCTTGAGAGCTTTGAAAAACAGTCAAGAAAGCTTTCTGTTTGAGGAAAGAAGAGGAAGAAAGAGACTGAGAGAGAGCAAGGAGGGGAAGTACTGTAGGCAACTTTCAAATCTCTTTAGTTTTTGTGAGAGACGTTGTGTCCTTTTGGCTGCTAACGCTTGCCAACACCGTAGATATTTGGATTGTCATCTCTCATTCTTAATCTAGTAAATCTCCTGTTTAATAGTCTCCCTCACGTAGTGCCATACTGTTCTCCTGCACAAATGTAATGAGAAATTAGGCTGGTCATGTCTTTCAGGCCATCTTGTCAAGAACAGCGCCCTGAGGTAACTTCTGTTATGATTTGGTGCTAAATAGAATAAAGAGAAAAAACAAAATCATCTCTGGCCATGCTAGTGGCTCAGTAATGCTCAAATTACAAGTGGATAAAAGTTGAGGTCCAATGTTTTTGATCCTTAGTGTGAATGTTAAATGTTAAATAAGTGTAAATATTGGCCAGGGTTGGTAAGGTATTTCATAACTTATATCAAGTAGGTTTAACATGTTGTGAGCTATCCATCCAATAATTCTTGAAATTTCCCTCTGAACCAAAGATTTTGACCGGCTGATGGGGCGAGTAAATCACTTAAGTCATTACAATACATATTTTACAATCCATAAATGCCTGTTCGAAATTGCATGCCAATCCAAGTAGATGTAAGGATATTTCACTGTATGAGTGGTGATTTTGACCATACTAATAAACAAAGTAATTAGGATTCATCCACTGGGGACCTTGAATATCTGTAGCAAATTTCATTCAAATTAATTCAACAGTTGTCCATTCAAATTCCAAATGGTCAACCTTGTGGTGGTGTGAGGGGAAAGGTCGGGAGGGACACATAAATCGGTTGGATTCATTCTCTGGTGACTTTGAATGTTTGTGCAAAATCCATTCAATTGCTCTTGAGATATTTATTGTGAAAAAAGAAGTTTCCTAATCATAAGCCCGAAGAAAAGAAGCTAAAGAGTTGGGGTCTTATTGATTGTGGTTATTGTATAAACTGTGTAAAATCTGGTGTCTTTTGATGAAGTCACCACACATCCAACCACGCGGTCGCCACCTCTCTACAGATTTTCTCTTATCTCTGTATTTCCCTTCATGTATCTTGTTTTCCCCTTGTTTTTTTTTGTTCAAGTGTTGATTCACAAGATGAGCAGTCCAGGCACATGGGCATAAATGGCATCTATAAGACACTGGGATGACCCCAAACGGTCTCTATGTGCCTGTATTTCTTTTTTTTCATCAATGTCATTCATTCACTTACACATAAAAAAAAAAAAACATTTGTGGATTTTTTAGCTCTATGGGTCAAGAAAGCAATCAGGCATTTTTAGGAACATGGGTGAAAGGGTAGAGCTGTGGGGGGCTTAACTGCTCAGCAGCGATCTGTGAGATAGATTCATGTTTCAGCAAGTCTGCTTTAAATATTCTCTAAACAAATCCCATAACCCTTTGATGGAGGTGATACAGTAACTTCTCAAAACACGTCCCTTTTGGCGTTCAGGATCTTGTTACGTTCTTGACTTCCTGCCTAGTTTATGTTTGCATTAGAGCCGTCTCAGTGAATTTATCGTAACTTCAGAGGCTAAAACGAGGAGAAAATAGATGCTGGCTCTCAAATGTCCTGCGAGTCGTTAAGTTTGAGTCGTGTTTTAAGAGGCCTATTTGTAGCCATTTATTGTTACTGTTTTGGCGACCCAGCTTGTCTGAGCCTGTGGTTATTTGGGCCTGGAGATAAGTGCAGGGGAATATCATTGAAGCTGTCATGGACACATAATTTGCTTTCCCAAAGTAATTTATTCATGACTTGGAAAGGCCAGCCATTCACCTAGCTCCTTACCCACCTCATTGTGCTGTCAGTGTTATTGATGACACGACTGTATTGTGTCTGCATGCTAATTCACTAACTATGTGTTGTAGAAGCCACCGTGTCCTTCAGCATCATCCAAAATCCAAAAATTGTATCCGGTGATATTGTTTGTATGCATAAAACGGCCTAATTCATGTTATTTATAAAGAAAAATTATTATAATATAATATGTTTGCTGTGGAATACTGGTAGCAACACTGATATCAGATTATACGATAAAAAAAAAAATCTAAATCTGTTTGTTTTACTTTGATTCAGGGAAGATCCTGTTTAGGAGGAGCCATATCCGAGATGTGGCTATGAAAAGGCTAAGGCCCATCAACGAGTACTGCAGAGTGAGTATATTGACCGTTTGACCTGAAAATCTCTTATGGTCATATGTGATGTAGTTCATGAAAGCTACACTGACAACTGACATTTACATCTTCAGCACAAAGTACTACAATCAACGTAGAGAGCACAGTGGCCTCGGGGAAAGAAAAACAAGTATCCCACCCACGTTGTGTCAACTTAGTCATGTACAGGAAAATGGAAAATATTCTTTTCATGCCGTCTGTGTATATATGAGCACACCAGCCACAGTTTCTTTCAGCACATTCAAGAGTACACTGAGCGACCCATCTGATTACATAAGAGCTTATTCTTGGGTGAATACATGGCTTGGATTTCAAATTACAGACACAGAAGTCATAAATTACAAACTCTTAGCTTCATCTGTCAGATTTTCCAATTCAAATAGATGGTTATATTCATTAAAGTTAAGCGCAGAGCCACACCACAGGATTTGCATCACAACTAGGTTTATGGAATTGCATTGTTCCAAGAACAGGTGTATGAATAATGCCACTGTCCTTGCTTTGAAAATTGTCACTGTGTGGTGTGCGCCATGCTAAACTCTGTGGAGCGAGTCTTTGTGACAGCAGGCATCCACCCTGCTGAGGTGTCAAAAAAGCTCCCCAGATGCTCTGGAGCAGATTATGAGACAAACTAAAGAAGAAATTCTCTTCTGGTGTACTGTATGTGCGAAAAGCTATTTCTGTGCAACGAAATGCAAATAAAATGTCTTTGTACCTCTCGAATGTACAGTATAGCGCCATGATCAATCAGGATGGTATTTATACATGTACGTGTATGCAATTCAGTTGCTGTCAGTGACAGAAGAAATACATGATAAGTATAGAGGTACAGAGTATGGAGGTGTGTCGTAATTCATTAGTGGTGTTTATCTTCACATTTAAAATGCAGCAGCTCTTTCTACCAGTTAAAACGGAGATGATGTAAAACCTGCATTATCCAGCCCATTACATGGCGTTTTACCAAAGAGATTAATCACTTAGTCTCAAAAGGGAAAAAAATGCAACTGAACATTTTCCGGCTCCACTGTAGCAGAACTGCAACCATAAAACTGCCAATAGCAAACTACTAATTGCTACAATTTGACAGAAACGTAACTACAGCAACCTAAATGAACATGCTATGATTGATGTTCAGCTCCCAAGCAACCAGACAAAGTTGCTCATATTCAGAAATACCTGTGAGAATGGGCTTTTGTATCTCATGTTGTGGTGGTGGTCACTATCACCAGAGAGGGGGCCAAAGGCAAGTAGCTTGCTGGTGCTGAGCTTGCACCAGTAACCACACCCACAGCCTATAACGTTGTTTCTTTAACAAGCGTGCCTTCGAGCCTCTAAACATGCACATCCTTGGGTGCATCTCAAGTCTCTAAATTGTCGTTTCCTCGATCGTTTATTGAACCGGAAGTGGTTCTGCGCCGCCATCTTGACGGCCGTCCTAAAGCTCTTATTCTGCTCTGAGGAGCGAGGAGGGAAATCGGAGGAGTCATGATCGAGGAGCCCCGAGAGCAGGCTTCCAGGAAGTGTTTTAACGCTGGACACGCCCCCTCACTGTTCATCTGTTATTTGATTGGACGCTGCAGCTGAGCGGACTGATCGCTGGAGTTTCATACCAGAGACGATCACAGATTGAACTCAAGTTATATATTATATCTGTTGTCTTATTCACCATCTGGTTAAAATATGTTCATTGTAGGTCTGAACAACAAAAGGACCTCAAACAACTGTCTTCAAAGATTTGATCTGTTGTTTCCTTCAATAACTTTTATTATGTATGTAATTAAAATCAGAGAGAGCTGAGAGAGGAAACACTTTTTTACAACACGTAATTGATAGAAAAAAGTACTCGACACCTTGAGGTAAAATCATTAATCAGGACTTCTTTGCAAAGAGGAGCAGAGTCAGAAACACAACATGATATGTCAATTGCGTATCCTGGACTGCTCCATGAATGAGCAGAGAGTTACCTCTTAAATACATTAATGACACAATCACAGAAGCTCTCATGACGCCTTCAGATTCGCTTGCATCGGCATGGTCATGACAACAAGGAACACCACGTTCTTCACACAGAGACATGTAGGCATCCACAGTCTCAAGACTATCAGAAGGTCACTGTTAAAGCATACGTATGTTTTAACAGGAGAGTAGGTCAAATGCGAAGCCACAAGCCTTTACACAGTGTATGATTAATAATATAACTGTGAAACAGTAGTTGATTAAGAGTAAATAAGTTTTTCTTCTATCAGTAATGAAGAGAAACTATATTTATATTGTGTGTTATTTTATAATGATGTCACAATCAGAATTTCAAAACATACCGACGTAATTAATAAACAAGACGCATTCCGCAGGTAGAAATCGATCCTGCGCGTATAAGCAGGACACAGAACACAGTATAAAAATACTCAATGCAGTTTATTAAACGGGTAACGGACAGAGAAAACATCTCCACTCTACACTCATGATAACTTTGTCTTTATTAATATAAGTAGTAGTTGAACACTATTAAATCAACTCCGGACAAAACTCTGTCAGCTGTTAAAACGACTGACAGCTGATCAGATGTGATCAGCTGTCATGCGGCCGCAGTCATCAGAAACCGACGTCGCTTCACGTGACACTTCACGTGACACTTCCTGTGGCGCTTCAGAGGAAAGGACGTTTCATGTCTGTTAAAACATATTTCCTTGCGTCTTCTCTCCGCACATGGTCTCCTTGCGTCTCTCCGTGTATCCCTGGTGGGAGGGACTAAGACGGAAGGAAAGGACGCAAGTGAGGGAAATGGGGATGCAATTTAGAGACTTCGGATGTACCCCTTCTGTTTCTCCGAGAGAGGACATTTGAAGATGTTTTTACAAGTTAGTTCTGACTTAGCCCTTAATCACACCTTCTTATATTGTCAATAACTGTATTATTGTATCATGGTAGCACTTCTCTTCTCCATCAAGAGCCTTGTGTAACCATCACTGTACAAATTAGTTTCTGATATGGTGCCGAAAGGTCTGTTGTCACTTCTGAATACAAACAATCCACAAGGCTTCCGAGTGAAGAGAAAAGCTGTATGTATAATCAACTGTTTTGAGGGCTAGAGGAGCTGTACAGCTCTACACAAAGTGTCGTCTGGGGTTAGAGGAATGTACAGCTGGTGTAGGCAACATCTTTAAACACTTATGTGAAAAATAAGAGTTTGGGGGAGGAATGGCTATTTTCTTTGTTTCTATGGGTGTGGATGTTAATGGGAGAAGCGAAGAAACCGTGAAAGCAGTGGTGTGACTGTAGTCGGAGTTGTTTTTGTGGAAATGTCTGAAAAGTTCTAAAGATTGCATTTACATGTTAAGTAGTTGAATGGTCTTTGCCTAAGATCCAAGTTTTGTCAGGGTTTAGGGCCTAGTGATGTTGATACAAATGCAAATTGCTGTAAGAAATCTGAACTTTATTATACGCACAGAAACTGCATTTTCATCCGCCCCCACATGCACCACGGTTGACGAGGTGAAACTTCATGTTTTTCTTGGGGAAGAGCCGAGTCAGCCCTTCTGTTGTACAGCTGAGGCTT
>NC_136590.1:28818291-28940791 GCF_910589615.1 Taurulus bubalis | reverse complement strand
CAAGCTGAGGCTGCACAGTTGCTCTGAAGACATGTAGACCTGCTCTGTTGACTCTTGTAAATCTCAGTCAATGCATTAGTGTCATATGCAGCGCTGACAGTTACTATGTGCCAAAAAAGACACCAGCGAGCAATAAATGCCTGGGACCTACACACACACACAAACACACACACACACACACACACACGGTGACACGCAGATAACTTCACACGCGAGCCACAGTTACAGATGAGTTGTTAGTAAGGTCACCAGCACCTTCAGGGCAGTGGAGGGTACGGGTGGCTGGTTTCATAGACGCCATAATGTTGGTCTCACATTTTGACCCAGGAGATAGTTATATTTTTACTCCAACGTGTGTCAGCCAAGTCATTAGCCATTCGTCTGTCATCACGTACCGATGTGCGGCACCGGGCATTAAGTTGAGGCGAAGTTGCCTCAGTCGGCAGGAAATTGAGTTGATGCGTCCTGTGATACATGGCGGGAGTCCATGTGTGGCCAGCAGCAAGGCAGCATGTGAAGACAACGGGGGGTTTCAATTTGTTAGACTTGGTTGCAAAATCTGCACGTCATTGAAGTGAGAGACTATCAATCAGTTTCACAAACGTAATACTAAAATACTATACAGCACTGATAATTTGAACATAACATTATTGTGCACCAATACCCTGTTACTGTAGAATAATTCAACAAATTTCAGCATGTTGTACTACGACTACTAGGAGCAAATTGTTTTACTTATAACTAAGTATTACTTAATTGAATGTTCTTTTGAGTTGCTGTTGCATCAAGTATCCACTTATTGTTGCATTGTGGAACCAGACTGAACAATACCACATTCAAAAATCTATCGACTTCAGTACGGCGCTGCCATTTTCAAATATACATAATGTTTTCATTTGAAAGCATGGATAAACTCCATACCCCAAAATACACACTCACTCTTTAGTTTTGATACTGCAGCGCAAATCTTTAAATTCTACACATTATGGCTTCACATGCGCACATTTTAAATCTTTTATTCTCGTAAAGTAAAGCACATGACCTTGTGAAATGTAATTATCAACACAGCTTGTGGAAAGCAGCACAATATTCCCATTAATATTCTTGATAATTAGGTAACGTCTATCAGGAGTGTACTTACACTGAGTGAGCAGCTGGGGGTTCTTGCTCAAGGACAATTAACAGGACACGTTGCTGTTATGGGGATTGAATATGAGGTGGGGCGCTTGCACCAGCCTGCCATATTGTCATCTCTAATGTGGATGGATATCATGTCACTTTTAAAGTGTGTGTAGTCAGTTGCAGTCAGGCGGTTTCAGGTCGCTGTATTGCTCAGACGTGTGATGATAGCATCATAATTGAGATGTTTCTCTGATCCCAACATGTTTACTAGTGTGAAAACTATACCCCTATGTAACTTTCTTTCTTAATTACGTTGTTTTACTTTATGGACTGTGCTAATATTACTTCAGTAACATATTTGACTTCTTCCACCACTTGTATTATAAAACAGTGCAAAGGCAATGTTATTTGCACATCCAGTCAGTATGCACCGCTAAGAAGAACTCTCTAGTTGTCTGATTAAAACCAGAGGAGGTTGCAAAGGACACTTACCTCCTTGGTAAGCATGTGCTGGGAGAGGTAGGAAAGCGAGGGAGCATTTGCTCGAGGCGTTTGAATATAGGAAAGACCTTGGTTTGTCTTTATTGAAATTAGATTACTGCTTTCTGCTAGTGCAGCCTGTTGCTTGGCTGACTGACAGTGGGGCTGGTGTACAGACACAGCAGCCGCTGTGGGAGAAGATTTATCGTGGCCTATAAATCTACTGCACTGAGAGCGTCTTAGACTTTCTCCATAAGAGCGGCTAAATAAGAGGAGAGTAAAAGGGAGGAGGACTGGAAGAGGATTACTTAAATGTAAAGAGGAGAGGGTCAGATAACCAGATTAATTCAATTCAGTTTATTTTGTATAGCCCAACATCACAAATACAAGTTTGCCTCGGAGGGCTTTACAATCTGTACACATGACATCCCTGTCCCGGGACCTCACATCGGATCAGGAAAAACTCCCCCAAAAAGATAGTAAAAACCCTTTCACAGGGAAAAAAAGTGGAAGAAACCTGACGGAGAGCAACAGAGGAGGATCCCTCTCCCCGGATGGACAGAAGCAATAGATGTCATGTGGCCAGAATGAATAACGTAACGGAGTTACAGCACATTCAATGAATGTGACAGAAATTATTCATATAATGAGTAGTATGCATGGTCCATGATCCAGATAGCCATGACCCATTAAGCAGAAGGAGGTAGAGAGGAGGGGCATCCCAGGGGCAGTGGGAGGAGAAAGCAGGGCCATGGCAGCTGGCAGGACGGCTCCAGGCCAGTTGCATCAGCAGGGCCATGGTTGTATCAGCAGGGCCAGGGGGACCGCGGTCCTCCCCCTGGTTCCAGGCAGCCACGAATCCATGGAAAAAGAAAGTAGAGTTAGTAATATGCATTGAAGAGACAATCATTTATCCAGAAGGAGAGAAAGAAGAGGTGAAGAGGAGGCGAGGAGGAGCAAAAAGAGGAAGAGAAGGAAAGGAGGAGCTCAGTGTATCCTAAAATGTCCCCCAGCAGTCTAGGCCTATAGCAGCATATCTAGGGGCTGGACCAGGGCAAACCTGAGCCAGCCCTAAATATAAGCCTGAAATAGCCCTAACTATATGCGCCATCAAAGAGGAAAGTCTTAAGTCTACTCTTAAATGAGGTGACTGTGCCTGCCCCCCGAACTGAAAGTGGAAGCTGATTCCACAGAAGAGGAGCCCGATAACTGAAAGCTCTAGCCCCCAACCTACTTTTTAACACTCTGGGAACCACAAGTAACCCTGCATTCAGTGAGCGTAATGCTCTCGTGGGGTAATATGGCACTATAAGGTCCTTAAGATATGATAGTGCATCACCAATTAAGGCTTTATAGGTAAGGAGAAGGATTGTAAATATGATTCTCGATCTTACAGGAAGCCAGAGGAGAGCAGCTCCAGATTAGATGGGTGAGAAGGGGAAGGAGTCTGTTGAAGAGAGGAAGTGTCGTTGCAAGGAGTGGGAAAGTAGAGGAGATCATAGGGGAAACATTTTAATTAGACGGTGGATGGAAAAAGAGAAGAGGAGAGCATAATATACAACAAGGACAGAAGGAGATGAGGCAATGAGGAGTAGGGGAAGAGGGAAGGGGATTATGAGAGGAGGGATCATTTGCCCTTCAAATCAATATTGTATGTTTTCCTGTGGTACACATATGTTTGTCAGGTTTGGCTCCAGGTGTAGATCAGAAGCGAATATGTCCACATGATCTCATGTAGAAGAAGGTTAGAAATATGTCACGTCACCTCGTTTCTGTAACAACGAACCTGTGAAGTGTGTTCTCACGACTCCCCTGCCGTTTTGTATTGGTTCTCCCATCATGTGGCCACCATATTAATCAATCTGTTTGTCTGTAGTGTTCCCATGAAAGTTGAAATTTAAGTTGTTTTTGTCATAACTAGCCTAAGAGTAACGTATGAGTGTGAGATTTGATTTGATATTCTAAACTAGTTACAGTAAAATAATCCTATTAGGCCTAGGATCCAGATCAGTGACCCTGGTTTCACCTCTGTTCAGAACCAGATCATTGGTACTGATGTTGTTGGTCCGACCAGGGATTTCTTTTTATAGTACATTAATGGGCACGTATAGATTTGTTGAGACTTAAGCCTCTGCAATTAACAGCTCTGCCGATCGACCAATGCTTTTTGTGGCTCAGAGTATTCATGTTGATGCAGAGAAAAGGAACAGACTGTAGTGGCCAAGGAAGATGAAGGAGGGAGTTAAGTAGACATGGAAGATGTGAGATGGAAAAAAGAAGGTGATGCAAGGCCACTAAGTAATATTAGTAGAGTAATATTTAGATAACGAAGAGTAAGCATTGGCCACCAGTGACTTTTCGGGGCATCTGGACATTGAATCCGCTCCTTGACTGCTGTTGTGGAGTGATGGCTTATTTATCTGGCTAGTGTCCAAACCAGACACAGCAGATTATTGAATTTAACGTTAGACTCAAGTTCAGAGATCAGCTATAGAGATGTGTTATTCACATGGGCCTGCATAGGAGAGAGAGGCAGAGAGACAGATCCTTTTTGCATGTGTGGCATATTTATAGCTCTAACTGGGAACAATAATGTTATAATTTATAGTTAAATCGTGTAGTAATACGTGTTATAGGTGTTGTTCTGTGGCGCCAAAACACTAATTAAACAATTCAAAATATGATAAAATTAAATCCATTTAAAGTTGATTTAACTAGGGGCTGTTTGCCACACAAAGTTGATAACTATAACTGAAAGCATGAGCAACAGAGATGCTACTATCAGTAGTATAATGAAGTAAAGGAATAAATACAAAAACCAAACCGTTTGGAACACAATGATGAACCATTCCTTTCTTTATACAAGACAATCCCTACAAAGTATGTATGAAAGGAAAATTAATCACTGTAAAAGTAATGGGAGATATTCTATAATCCAGTCTTATCTTTTTGAATGTTGTAAGACATCGTGACATCCATGAGGTGAAGTGATTTAGTATGTGCATATTGATGATATTAACTGTATGTCAGGAATGTCTCCTTAGCTCTGCAAACTCCTTAGATATTTCCTGGTATAACGTGATGATTTCCTCTCTTCAACAGAGAACCCATTGGAAAGAAGAAAGCAGGTAAGACACTGCTTTATTTGAGTATTTCATATTCAAATGGAGTTAGGTGGCATTGGCTGTGGTGTGTTATTTTGTCTTTGAAAACAAAAGTGTAGAGGTGAAATAGAATCGGTACTTTGTAGTTTCACTGCTTCTATGGGACTCCAATTTCCATGACCTCTTTCTATTACAAATACAAGCCTCCTCCAAGTCATCTGTAGTAATGAATATGACATTGTCTCCATCTAGTGGTCACAGATTTCTGCACAGGTAAAACAAAAAGAGAAAAGAAATGGATTCCATCAGCCCAAATGTTCTGGTTTAATAACATAGACACATTCCTGTCTATACTCACATGACTTGAAGGTTTTCTCAGAGTTAACTATTATAGAAACCATGTTTGCCTTCGTTTTACTGTTTCTTTTCATATTTTTGCTCTCTTTCTACATTCATCGAATATTCTTAAGTTGTTTTCCTTTCCATTAGGGGTTGTGGAGCGAGCGACTACTTTCCTAAAGCGAGGTAGTGAACCCTTGGTTGTGCTGTGTGTGTGTTACCCAGCAGATTGCTAGTGGCCTGATCCCCCTCCCGGTCCTCCCCTGGCCTGGGCAGGTGGGATGTGGCTCTGAGGGTTTGGGGCTTGCATTGGTTCAGGAAAGCGACAATACTACATTGGTGATGATCTTCATCATCTTCCTGTTTGGCTCATTTCTTGGTTGTATTTAAGTATGTAGAGTTGGGGCGCAGAAAAAAAGATAATTGTAGGTGTGTGCCTGCATGAGAGTGATTTTACGTAATGCATTTCAGCATTAGGCAAAGTCATGAGATCGAGGTCATGTAAATACATCTTCAGTGCAGAGCCCTATAGGAAAAGCATTGTCACTGTTTGAGTTAGATGTAAATAGTTTAAACCAAAGAGCCTTTTGTGTATTAGGAAATTCATATTATTATTATTATTATTATTATTATAATATAGTGATTTAAACCTGAGTCGCCACAAAACTAGTCTAAACTTGCGTAGCGATTTGTTGTTGGCATGAATTGATTTATGTACATCATATACTGTATATATGACGTATTCTTTTCATCCAATTTGTTAATTCATATGCCCAAAGTATTTTGCTCATATTTGAGTTAACTGTGGTTATTTGCTTAAGATTAAACCTAACCTGATACTGGTGTTGATTCCAGTTCTAAAGTTTTATGGAAAGACATCTCTACTCTTCAGATTTTAAACACTTTCTGTCTATGTCTCTGTGTCTGTTTTTAAAGTACACAAAGCAAGAGAAATGAGCCGTAGTGATATATATACACGTGCGCTACTGGTTGCATTGTGAGCCCTCACATAGATGTTAATACTTAACATGGATTCCTCAGTGCTAACATTGGTGGCGGGTCTTAGCGGTGCTGGTTTGTTTCTGTGTGGAAGTCACAGCCATGATGATTGACGTAACCCTTGCCACTAAATCCATACCTTTCACTCCCATCTCTAAATCTCCTATTATTCCTCTCACTTTCCCTCACGCCCACTCACCAATCACGAGCGCTCCCTCCTCTTCATCATGTCAGGGTGAATCTCCATGCTCTAGATACGCCTCTCACTTCAACATTTTATTCAGAAGTTTTTGCTCATATTTTGACCATGGAATTATTCTTGGCAAAAAATGACTTGGGCATTTTGGCTGTTTTGGCTTTTCACTAAAGTTCCCTTTAAGTGAGTATGCAATCTGACGTTTTAAAAGGTCACATTTGCTTCAGTCAGTGAGATCCAAGCCATTTTAAAGGTCAATATCTCAAAGCAGATGCAATTTTAGGATTCCATGTTCATGGGCATTAATGTAATAATCCCATTAACAAATATTACCAAAGATCCTCATTGAGGAGCAGATGAAAATGAGTAGAGGCTTTTTACATTATTGAGATTTCATCTTCAGCCTGTCTAACAATGGCGCAGATAGGACAAAAGAGCTAAATGAGCTCGTGTTCTGATTCGTTTCCTTTAATAGGAGATTCCACCTCAGCAGACCCTCTCCTCCTCGACCAGTATGTGGCAGTGACAGACTACGAGAAGCAGGAGAGCTCCGAGGTCAGCCTGCATGTGGGTCAGGTGGTGGAGGTCATTGAGAAAAATGAGTCTGGTAAGTTCTATAAAACATATACTCTTTTAATTTTCATTGCTTTGTATATTTTGTATAGTAGGAACACTGAACGCTTCAGTTGACAGCTGTGGTGCCTTTGACCACAAAGTTGATGTTGTGTAGACCGATGAGGAAATTGGAACTTTCTTATATCTGGAATTTATGTTCATTTCATGTATTGATTCTGAATATAGGAACGTTTCAATCCTCATCTGTGAAATACCATAATTCCATTGTGTTTTCCCTCGCGCTTCTCCATTGTTTGAGCTTTGACTGGCGTTCAATTAATTTCATCATCTAGTTGCGCTTCTTCGTCTGCAATGGTTTAATGGCTCCAGACTGGAGAACTAGAGCCACCACGTGTTTATCTCAATGCGCCAAACTCCTCATATTTGCACAAAAGTAGTGGATGGAATTGTGCATTAATTTTCATTTAGTTTTCTATTGCCAATTTTCTGGAAAGTGGATTTTAATGGAAACATTCGTCTCATTTAGGGTGGTGGTTTGTTAGCGCAGAAGATGCTCAGGGCTGGGTCCCTGCCACCTGCCTGGAGGCTCAGGATGACCCCGATGACTTTTCTCTTCCAGGGGAAGAAGGTACAACGATTTTTCCACCTTGGTGCTTTTCAAATTGTAAGATGTCAGGAGGCAATATAGCATTTACTCTTAAACCAACTGTATGTGTATGTTATGTCTTACCATTTCAATAAAGAGTTAGTAGTTAAACTGTACTTTCATGCAATTTTTACAAAACTGTTTTGTGCTATTCCCTTTTTGTCTACTTCTAAAGAGCGACACACTCCACGTGTAGTGCCATGTCATTTGAGATGCACCATTTGACCCCTGTAGCCCATACCAGACATTCAGAATACATAAAAGAAGTAGAAGAAGTTGTCAAATTTTGATGATGTGCAGATCGAGGGATCACATGTGAAAATTGCTTCTTTTGTGGTCTATGATGATGTGTGTGTGTGTGTGTGTGTGTGTGTGTGTGTGTGTGTGTGTGTGTGTGTGTGTGTGTGTGTGTGTGTGTGTGTGTGTGTGTGTGTGTGTGTGTGTGTGTTTTTCAGTGCAAGTTATAGTCACAAACTTTATATAAGAAGCAGACTTAGTCACCATGACCTCACCAACTGGAATGTGGACTACGGTTTAGAAACCTCAAGTTCGGATATTTGGCATTTAGTTTCTTTGCAACCGGAAGTGACAGGGTGGAGCTTATTGCAACTGAACACTGATCAAGACGATTTTAGTCAAAACAAATGTAACAATTAACTTTTATGAACTGAAAAACACACCGTGAAAGGGTAAAAGTTATATGACAAAAACATGTACAACTCAGAAACCCGAACACACACAACTCTATTTTACTCTAAATGGGACCATCATTTACAAAATAAGCATGCTGTATTGAAGAAGACTTGAAACTAGCAAGTGAGACCTTAAACTCATGAATATAATAGTTTACCTGAAGAACAGCATTCCAAATGTGTTTAAATATCTCAATTATCGAGCACCAATTAATACCACAGACTGTTCATTAATATACAGTAAGTAAATTAAACTTTTAAATAAATGGCTATAGCTGGCATAAATACGAGTGAGATTCCATGAAATGTAGAGGTTAAAAGAATAACACTGTAATATGCTGTAATGACAGTGCAGCACATGGTAGCAGCCCTACTAAGCGAAGACGGGTAGCCAGCCAATATTTAAATGACAGACCATATCTCAAGTCTTGGCCAGGCTCAGAACTATATGGTTTAAAAGTGGACATGCGCTGGATTCCCTGTCTTCGTTGGGCAGGTCGATCCCTGATCCCTGCAATTAGAGAGTCACTCATATTTGACATACAATTCCTCTGGCATGAAGCAAATGAATTAGCAATTGTGCAAGTACAGACTCAAATATAGTCAAGGTGTCCCTATACTAGGTAGCAAGTCTTCCAGTAATGAGAGATTTAATTACATAGTCCCAAGACAATGAAGGATGCCAACATCATCCGACAGATCCTAATTAACCTTGAACTATGTGGTCCTACTATTTAAAGAATAAGTAAATACATAAAGCTCCATTCTGTAGCAGTAGCATGTTACAGTGGTATCACAAACAAAGGTTTGAAATTGGGATGGGGATCCAAGTAGTCCATTTAGCATGGGTGGAACCTGTAACACTATAATAAGAAAAAATAATAAGAAAAAGAAATAAAACAGAAAATGTGCACGGATCAAGGGGGATTACTTATCAGCAAATGGAGAAAAACAGCATCAAGTGGTGGTCTGAGTTTTAATAGGCCGACTACTACTGCCTTTTATTTAGGATTAAAAAACATCCTCCAGATGGAATATGTAATGTTCACTTCCTATTTTCCTCACTTACTGTGCTGGGATGTCAGTGCCTCGGAGGTTCTGGTCACTGCCAAGGCACTTGGGTCGTCGAAGAACTTTAGGGGATCTATTCAGCACAGGCTTTGGGCAAGGTGGAGCGCATGCCTTTCTTCTCCCTCTTTTCTCAATGTGTGTGTGTGTGTGTGTGTGTGTGTGTGTGTGTGTGTGTGTGTGTGTGTGTGTGTGTGTGTGTGTGTGTGTGTGTGTGTGTGTGTGTGTGTGTGTGTACGTGCACACACAACTGTATGCATGTTTGTGTGTACATGTGTATGTATGAAATGTTTGTTGCATGAGAGATCCAAGCATGTAAAATAAATCCTTGCATGCAACGTGGATGGTGAACTAATGTCTGATGCAAATACATAACATAAAGTATTACAATTGATGTAGCAGCATTAAACACTTGAAAGATCCATATTTGTACATGCAATATATATAATATGTAATAATAGTAAAGCTAATAATAATAGTATAAATTACATTTTCTAGCACAGTAGCAAGTTTGTTTTGTCCTGTTTGTGGTTAACATGTTTGTTTGTGTGTTGCACATGTCTGTGTCTCACACCTTCTCACTCCACAAGATGCTGCTCGAACCTGCCTCATTGAAATCAGTTCGCTAATAGGAAGCCGATGCACTTCTGAATCAGTTAGAGTATGCCATCCTAAGTTACATAAGGAGAATGTTATGATGGGGAAAGGAATTTGAACCTTTTCCTTTAAAGGTTTACAGACATTTTCACTGCATACCGTAAAAACAAGTTTAAACTATTTCATAAATGCAACACCACACTTTAGAAATGTGCAGTTTGAAACACTACAAGCGCTTGTAATCCAAGTGTGCCAATGTGTGCTTTTGTCTCCTATGCCATTACTCTACATTCACTTTAATTTGTACTACCCTGTATTCTTTTATCTAACAATATTTTCTTTATTTGACTCCAGAAGAGCAGTATTCAGTGATTTACCCATACTCGGCCAGGGACGAGGATGAGATCGACCTTGAGAGAGGCATGGTTGTAGAGGTGATTCAGAAGAACCTGGAGGGCTGGTGGAAGATCAGGTAAAACAAATCACAAGTAAATATCAAAACCATCAGATCTTAGATAGTAATGAGGAAAATAAATACTTAACTGACGGATTTCATAGTACAGAAGGGGACTTTGTAGGTAGTGTTCTCACCTGAACCCAGTGATTGTACTTCTCTCCTCCACTCAGATACCAGGGCCGTGAGGGCTGGGCCCCAGCCTCCTACCTGAAGAAGACTGACATCCAGGGCCAGAAGCAGTCGGCAGGCGCTGCTGCTCATGCCAGTACCAATGATCTAGATGGGTTCTCTAAACAGAACCAGCAAAACAATGCAGCTAAAGAGAACCGAGACAACAGCCAAAAAGAAAACAGACTCTCGTTTTTTTCTGACAACAAAAGTAAGAAGTGAATTTCAAAATAGAATGAACTGTCTTTTGCTCCTTATATATTTTGTTGAGTTGTACAATAAAATGATTGATTAATTACTGTCGTATCCCTCAACAGAAGTTGGAGCAAGACACAGACCTCCTCCACGCAGAGATCTTACCATTGTAAATTACCTTTTTATATCTCTATGTGACACAGTGTTGATTTCTGTTGCGTTTGAGAATTGCTCAGTTTTTAACCGTTATGTGTGCCTCTCATATTCTCATTCTCACAGCCACGTGGTACAAACCTACCCAAGCCGCCTATTCCTCCTCAAGTTGAGGAGGAGTTCTACACCATATCAGACTTCCAGACCACCATCCCCGATGGTATTAGCTTCCAAGCCGGAGTCAAAGTTGAGGTGGGTCAGGCATTTCCTAAAGTTGTATTAAAATAAAGACTGTAGTGAAACATTTTGGTTTGAAAAAAACATACATTGTCTTTTCATTTTTCATAAATTCTATCGTTGTAACATTTGATTAAATTACTCCCTTTTTTTACCTACCAGGTGATTGAGAAGAATAATGGTGGTTGGTGGTACATCCAAATAGATGACAAAGAGGGCTGGGCCCCTGCCACCTTTATTGACAAGTACAAGAAGACCAGTAATGCCCTGCGACCTAATTTCCTTGCCCCTCTGCCCAATGAGATGGAGAAGCTGAGACTGGAAGATGGTGGCTCTTCAAATGTTTCAGGGACAGATGACAGCTGGTCAAAACCTTTACCGGATGAGCCAAACGCAGCCCTTGACTCCTGTATCCGGCCTAAGCTGAGAGATTGGAAGTCCAGTGTCAACAAGGGGCCCCCTACTATCCCTGGGTCTCTACCTCCAGCTCCAACAGCCCCTCCAGTCGAGGAGAAACCAGCTCTTCCACCTCGAAGGGAGTCCATTAATAAGAGCTTTGAATTTGAGGTATCTGAGAAACCAAGGGCTGATCATTCCAAACCTTTGCCTCCAAAACCCCCAGCTCCTGGGGTCATCATGCCGCTGGTTACACCCAAAGCAGCCCCCTTCAAACAGGACAAACCACCAGAGACCAAGAAAGAAGATAAGAGCAAAGTTCTTCACCTTCGGAATGAGATGGGTCTTGAATGTGGCCACAAGATCTCTGCCAAAGAGGTGAAGAAGTTTAATCTGAAACCTGTACCTAAACAGCCACCAAAACCCAAATCAGAAGCGCATGAGGAGAAACCAGAGGCAGCTGGCCCAGCAGTGTTTATGAAGCCAAAGCCAATGATCCGGCCTAAACCAGTCCCAGCTGCCAAGCCAGATACTCCGGCAGAGAACAAACTAGACATCACCAACCTAAGAAGCAAGCTGAGGCCGCCGAAACCTGCAGATCCAAGCTCCATGTCAGCTGAGGTAAACCATCAAAATGACACCTCAGTAAATGGTTCCCACCCCAGTGCACCTCCGAGCTCTCCCCCCATCCATATCCCTACTCTCAACAATGGTAAGCACTTTGACGAGCCAAAACTCCCCCCAAAACACATGAATGGTCATAGTCACGAGAGCTCACCACCCTCTGCAAAACCAGCAGTGCCTCCCCACAAAGAACCGCCACAGAGACCCCCCACCATGGCTCCAAGGAGACCTCCTCCTCCAAAGAAGACTGACCCATCCAGCCCGACAGAGTTGAAACCTCCACCTGCTCTAAAAGATATCCTGGACATTTCCAGGGGCCCACCAACTCAACTCAGCAGACCCCCTCCCCCGAAACCCAAAGGGTTTGTTCAGGCACCTGCAAACAAAGAGAAAGAAGAGCCCAAAATGAATAAAGTCCCAGTTCCTCCCAAGCCCCAGTTGAAGAGTGAGAAGCCCGGCCCGCCCAAGGACAAGCTTCCACCTTTACTCATGGAGCACAGCAAGGATGATCTGTATTTAGCTGTGGCAGACTTTGAAGGGGATGACCAAACATCCAGCTTCAAAGTGGGCACAGTGTTTGAGGTGAAGGAAAAAAACAGCAGTGGCTGGTGGTTCTGTAAGAATGTAGGACAAGAAGTTGAGAGCTGGATTCCCTCAAATTACCTGAGCAAGAAACCTTAGTGGGGATGTGCTCTTCAGAGTGTCCACAAATGAAAAAAAATAAACAAAAGAAAGATTTAAATTAACAAAATATCACTACTTTGTAGCTAAATAGCATTTTCTTTTAATTTAAAGGTACTTTTTTTTTTTTTTTTTTAATGACACATTTTTGTTATGTTGCATTTTGATAAGAATATTCTACCTAAACTGAACCAGCAATAACACAAGACCTTGTTGAGTATTGTGATGTTTACGTTTCTTTTTTTAATGTTAATTGAGATTTAAAAAAATAAACAAAGTGCTTTCCTTTCGTTGCCATATGCTAGTCGCAGCTTGTCAGTCTTGCCATAACTTAAGCTAGTCGCTAGAACAGCCACAAGTGTATCTCCAGCCATGCCTTCTATGATACGGTGCCTCTATATTATATGCAAAGTGCCAATGTGCTTAATATACTGTATGCAACTGTAGATACAGTCCTT
The DNA here is from genome assembly GCF_910589615.1 of Taurulus bubalis. NCBI lineage: Eukaryota > Metazoa > Chordata > Actinopteri > Perciformes > Cottidae > Taurulus > Taurulus bubalis. The sequence goes on along the minus strand of NC_136590.1, from coordinate 28,927,603 downwards.
GTTGGAGTCCTCTCCATATCACAGGAGAAAACACTAGATGTTCAATCTAGCAGTGGACAAAGACTGCACATGAACTCACAGGGGGGGTTCAATGACTACATATGAGCTTTCAAGTGCTATTAGTAATTACTAGAGATGTCTGTGCCAAGTAAAAGAGTTTTGTACGAGAGACATGCGTATTTAGTTGTTGTGCTATTATATTGCTTTTCTTCATTGACTGCATAATTCATGTTGTGCACTTTTTCCGTCATTTCATTAGAGATCATTCGAAGGTTTGCACATGCTGAAGGAAGGGGAAGAATGCAACAGTGCATTGTATTTCGTAGTTATACATTTAATTTGCCATGTATTTTTTTTATACTCTAACAATTATCCACCAATGTAAAGATGAGGCTGGAACATCCAAACTGACATGTATTTTAACATTATCATGTTATCACACAACAATGTGTGATAACACTATCTCACACACAAATAATAAGCATGAAATGTGACTTTTGCATATCGGTACCGGATGTCTGACCTAAGAAATAAGAAATTGATGGTCTACAGTGATTTGTGCAATGACGTACAGTCTTGTATGTGTACAGTCTGTTCTAAACCGAAGTTTGGTGCTCAAATAACAGCAAAGTATGATAATTGTAAAAAAATAATAATAATGTTTTACATTAATGTTTGACTGGTCTCAAGCATGGTCATTTTGTATTGTACAGAAATGAGAAGCATATCGTAGCTGTTGTCACTTTTTCTTTGATGGTCCATCTGTCAGGTCTTTTACACTGTACTGATGAGGGGGTTAGAGGAAGAAAGAGACAATAATTCATTTGGTTGGTTGGTTAATGGGATTTGTAAATTGGAGGTAAAACAGAGGGTTGTGTAGTTTTGGTTTCTTTTTCTGTCAAGAGATTAAAAAAAGTCACTTAAATGATTTGTTAGGTTCACTAAATGAAAAGGCAACATTGGGAAAAAAAAATACAATCAGACAAGGCTACAAGCTGTAACACTGCTTCTAGTTGCTATAATGTTATTCCACCTTCCACCCATGTTTCATACAAAACAAGATGGCATGTTACCGACTAGAAAGAAGAAGAAAATGTATTGAGGATTATTTTATGAGGACAAAAGGCAGGAAGGTTCAGTACAGTGTAAGGCAAATGTATGGGTTGATGGTGTCATTTCAGTATTGTAGTCTTATTTACTTTTTTACTCTGTATTTTTCATTACATTGAAGCTCCTTTTCCTTAAGTCAATAAAAGTTTCAGATTTTTCAGTACACCTGCCATACTGTGTCTGATTTTAAATATCTGCAGAACATTTGTCTACTGTTGGAATGTATCTTGATCGCTTACTGTTTTAAAGTGAAAACTGGTTAAGCATTTAGTCGTATTGCGCCAATCAATAGTTTTCATATTCCTTGTACCCTGCAGAGGTTTTGATTAGCAGCACTACATACCTTTGTTGTATAGCAAGTGGGTCCTTGTTTTGTTTTCATCTTCACATCCTCCCTTTAATTTCACACTTGTCCACTGCGTGACAGTTTGGGGGAAAACGTGAATAGAAAGGAGACTGCCAGCTGGTAAGCATAAATGTAAACCCAAGATGTAGAATAATTGAGAAAAATAATAAGCTTTACTTTTACCTGTCTATGAAATTGTGAAATGATTCTATTTTTTACCATTACTAGACTTTAATACTACACTTGAGATAGTGTACTATCACATTACCATGAATATTGTCATTGCATAATATACTAAGAATAGTATGCCATATAATTTCAAAGACTTTTTGTGGCATTTATGATTACGTTTTAATGACTGTCGTCCTTCACTTTCAGAATGTCCGTGCTGATTGTGTTACTGCCAATACTATTAAAAAGAGCCTGCACACTAATTAAAAAAAATCTGCCTTTATTGAGTAATTTACAACAGTGGTTGCTTCTGTTACAGCTTCATTCACACTCACAACCCCTCCAAACAAACTATATCATGTAAACTGAGGCACAGAGGAAGGCATACGTGGAGCCATTAAACATGGCAAAAAAGATAATTTTTACAACAAATTTAAATACCTTTGAGATAGCGTATGAGAAGAAGAGAAAGATAAAGCTGTACCCGATTATTGACCTGGTTCAATGGAAATTTGCACAGCAAAAAAAACACTCTCTCATCCAACAAGACAACAAGTTCCTCAGCTGCAAAGTTGAGGTTTAACATTTAACATCCAGAACCATAAAAGGATATGAAGAGTTATGTTATAAAATCTGATTATGATTGGAAAAATTAAATCTTTGCTTTCAAAATATTAATCAGTATGAAGATTGAACAATTTCTTAGTAATGCTATTTTTCAAAAAGGTTAAATCTATTTTTGGAGTTAAATATATTATTCCCCCTCTCAGTGCAAAGGAAGACGAAGTTTAAGAAAAAAAAAGTTTAAGCTCAGTAAAGACATACATGTAATATTGCACTTTGGTTAGCAGGCAGCGCATTCACTGCACACAGTAAAACAATTATACACTTCGTACATTTCTTTCAATTTAAATCCCCTATCCAACGTTCTTTAAAGAACAACAGTGTTTTGCTTTGGCTTCATCGGTTCCCATCCAGTGTGACTGAATTTACAGTAAAATTACAACAGAAAACAAAGAACAAATGTCATAATAGCAACAATGTGAATAACAATGAGTCTGTCCTCATCTGTCAAAAAATCATTCCCAAGTAATCATAAAAAAATAATTGCGATCTGGATTTAGCCCCATCCCCCATATTAAACGCAGTACACAATAAGCAGTTTTCATACTAAGGGTGTTAAACAAATTAGACTATATCTAAATTAGCCTTTACAGTGATACATCTGGATATGGTTGTTCTTTGTGAGTGAAAATAAATAAAAGCAGACATTAGCTGCTATATAATTTATGGACCAGGACCGGTTCAATGAGCCAAGGCATAGAGAAAGTAGGAAAGATAAGAAAATGACTATCAAATTCTGGGTGTGTTTTGGGTTATAATATTTGGAAGACGGCACTGATAATTAAACAAAAAGTGCTTGTGTACTGGATTACCAGTTCTAATACAAACAAACATACTTCGCTATGCAAAAATAAATTATTCTCCACAATTTTTTTTTATTTTTCCTTCAATACATACTCATTAAGACTAATAATTATTTTTGGTATCTTCAGCTCAACGCGACCGTTTCATATTACCTTCATGTTTCACTGGTGGGCAATAGGAAGCGAACTTGAACATAAAAAGGAAATTAAAAACACTATGGGAGCAGATGTAATGTAATCGAGTCATGTGAAGCACATGAGGAGTTTTAAATCCATCAAATACTACAACAATAAACAAATTAAAAAAACCAACGACAAAAGAAAAACCTTAGAACATTAGTAAAAACAAATATTCACTAAAACATTAAAGGAACCCAATGGAGGGATAGGTATGCTGCCATCACAGGCAAAGCAAATTAAAACTGAGGCAGCAGGCTATTGTCAGGCCTGTGGGGGTACAAGTGAGGGTGTGATGGGAGGAAACATTGTGCAAAGTCCCGAAGGATGTTTTTATGTCGTGGACGAGTCTTGGTAGGGCACAAACTTGGAGAGTTTGTTGGGAGAACTTGGGTTTTGACAATCGGAACTCCGACTCATCCGAAAGAAAGCCTTCTGCTCCCTTTTCTTCAGGTTCAGCTCCTCTTCAAGGGCCTGGGGGGTTGAAGAGGAAGGGTGGAAACCAGAATATATATGAGATTATCTGACCAAGTTTACATGGAAAACTTTTTTACATTTGTAAATGCTGTACAGGTGGAATATTCCTATTCTAGCCCAAGATAAACCATTAGAGTGTGTTCCTTAGAGTTATGCCATCCGTATGGAATTTGGTTGACTAGGTAGACTATACAGTCTACAGTCAGGTTATGGGCTATTTTTTGGAAAACTGATATATAATGGGAAAGAAAAGACAAAAACAGACAAATTGGAATTTGTGAAAAAGGATGTTGTATAAAAGGAATTACCGGTATATCATATTTTAGAAAATATGCTTATTCACTCTCTTGCCAAGAGGATGAGGTGATTGATACCACTTGCATATCGGTTATTGATATATCATATATCATATCGGTACCCGCACGCTAAAAACGATTATTAAAATAGCGCGGATCAGAGCACACTCGCTGCTCTGCTCACTGTCTGCCTGCATGCAGAGTGGGGCTCGAGGGGGCGGGGCTTCCAGCGCTCACACACACACACACACAGCGCGCGCACACAGAGATCGCTGGAGACACGAGCACGAGCTTTTGAACGTCCGTCCTCAGCTTGATGGAACAAATCTCTCCAGTTGATATTAATGATGACGTGTAGTCCAGTAAAGCAGCAGTTTGTAGAATCCAACAGTGTCTGAGTTCTGTTGCACACGGTCCCATCAGGCCCCCTGATTGGACTGGTGTCTGTTCTTTTTTTAAATATATATTTTTATAGTTTGAAGTTAAAAGGTTTGAAGCTGTAGTTTGAAGTGTGTTTTGTATGTACTTATTTATTTATATCTATAGTATACTTTAAACAGTTAATAATATTGTTCAATTTGAAGAAAAAAAATTGCCTTGGCAATAAAAAAGTATCGGTTCAGGCACCGGTATCGTTTTAAAAGTATCGGTTTAGCACCGGTATCGGAAAAAACCCAAACGATACCCATCCCTAGTAACCACCCCTCGGTAAAACCATAAATGGTTGTTTTTGTACAGATTACCCCAAAATAAGATGCACAATGCATGCTCAAATGGCGTTGTTATTCTCATCCAAGACTCGCCAAGAAAACAAGTGAGCACTATTATTATTATTATTATTAACTATTTGTGTAACTAGGATTAGTTGTATTATATTATTATTATATTTGTTTTTATATATACATTTGTAGATAAAACTTCCCACTACATTCTCACCAGTAGAAAGTAACACAAGACTATCTGGTACGTCACAAGAACTTCATTACATGTATGATGTACATTTATATTTTTGTGTTAAACATAACATATCACTTGCATAAATAGTGCAGTTATGCATGTTAGAATCATGCAAATAACACATTTGAATAACATTATGACATGAGACTAGTACCATCTTTCTGGGTTTCAGCTGATCCCTCCAGTCCTTCAGCAGCTGGTTGTGTTGTTCATCCAAGTTCTTGAGTCTCTGAGTCTCATTCTCAACTAACAGGTGACACTTTTCATTCTGAAGCACAAAACAAGCTCTCGTTAACAATTGCAGGCAATTATTGTGGTCATTTATCGCAGCACATTCTACAGACTGGGCAAACTTTGATGGGAGTTGTGAAACAAACCAAAAGGTCTAGTGTCAAAGATGAGAAAGTGTTGCCCCTCATTCACCTGTAGCTGCTGCAGCTCTCTGATATTGCTGTCACACTGGCCGATCATCTCTCTCATCTGTTGCTCATGCTTCTGCTGCTGATGAAGCCTCTCTGCCTTCTGCCGTCTCTCCTCCTGCAGAGAAAACTAAAGAGGGACAAAAGGGAGCGAGTTACTAAATAATTCACTTATTGCTTAAACATGGAGGGAGAAAAGCCTTGCTCGCTCTACCTGTTTGATTTTCTCTCTGTCTGAGTTGCTGCCCGTTGAGTTGATGCGGAGGCTTTTCTTGAACATGGCCATGCGGGTCTTCGCCTCGCCACGCTGGATTTTCGGCAGCCGGTTCTTCTCCTGCTGGTGCCGAGCTTTCAGAATCTCAATCATTCGCTGATTGTAGCACTGCATCTGTTCTTGTTCCTATTGTAAAACAGAAGATAAAACACATTTCATTTGTTTGCTGGGGAGATGGAATAATGTACTTCGACTCTGCTAATGTAAAAAGCACATTTTAAACAGATGGAAGCTCTGAATAAAATAAGCCGAAGGCTGAATATAAAATGTGAACCTAATTCCTGATTCGTTTTTGCTTTTAATATGCCATCCAAAGTTAAATGTAGAATGGTAGAATGTAAACAAAATTCAAGAAGAGTTGTAAATGTACCTTCTCGTGTTTTTTGAGAAGCTGATGCCTCTGGAGGAAGTACTGGTCTTTCAGCTGCTGCTTCATTAACTGGTGTCTCTCGTAAAGGTTCTTCTCCTCCATTTCCCACATGATAGCTTCACGCTCTAATCAAAGTGGAAAGAAGAAATTACCAAGAGTTAGGGAAACGCAATATGTCAACACTGTAACATCTGGAGTTCATGAATTTTTGCCTTTATCATGAAAACAAAAGAAAATCAATAAAAATATAAAAATAAAATAAACTAAATTGAAAGACTCTAATGTGTTCCACAAATCAGGAGAAAAAGTAATTATAATTTATAGATTTTGTTTTATGAATAAAAAATACGATAATATTATGCAATTTAAATACTTAATATATTATTTTAAATTTATTTTCAAAAATGCACATTTGATTGATATTATACAAAACAAAACAATAACATGAATCTGTAAAATTGGCCAACAAACCAATATGTTACCTACAGTATCCTTCAACTTATATTCAATCACCTTCTTATATCAGCCACCTCACTATCTCAGCTAAAAGTATGAAGTATGCATGAGGAACACACATCCTCACCACACTCCTCCTTTATAGACACCCGTTTATGTGTGTAGAAAATGCATATGCATAGTTTTTGCACATATAGCTTATACATATAGCACACGTTGTGGGCTAAGATCGATAAGAGGTCATTTGATCAGGTGGTGCATTTGATTTAAATCCAGTGCCTTACATATACTGTACCTCTGATTAGCTGCTGTTTCTTGTTCAGGCATCCCGTCTCCATTTCTGCAATCTCTTTCTTGTTGTTGGAGATGATTTTCCTCAACGTTTTGTCCAGGACGTTCTTCTGAGCTGCCAAGAATGCATCCTCCTACAGAGTAGAGAAAGACATGGATGGAGAAAATGACTGAGGGAATGTAGTCAGGTATTTACTCCACAAGTTTAATTGGACTTCAGTGTGTAGGTGATATGTTCCGTTTTCAGCAACATTTTATACGTTTCTCAGTAGTTCAAATTTTTCAAAATCAGTCCAGTAAAGTATGCATACAAATATAGTATGCATACAAAGGCCGTTGACCAAACAACTTACTTCTTTTATCTTGTTTTCTTGGTAGGAAGTCATCTTCTGTTTCAAGGATTCTTTGCGCTGATTCCTTGGCAGCTTATCAACCGATTGTTTGACCTAAATATGTCAAAAGAAGACATGTCAGCAAAGAATTTGACACATGATGTAAACACAGGTACACAAGGACGCAAGCAAAGTATATAAAATGGACAAAAACATTATTTATGACTGAAGACTGAAAGCTTTATTGAACCAGTTTTCATTCCCTTCCCCACCAACTTGTCTTCATTGTACCTCCTTTTTCTTTTGTTTCAGCTGATCCTGGAACCTGTGATGGTCGCGCTCCTGTTCTGCTTTGATACGTTTGGTCTCGTCCTTGAGTTTAACGTGATGGTCACTCTCCATTTTCTCAATAGTCTGCTTCTGGTGCTTCTCCAGGTTCTCCAGCTCCACATCGTAGTGCTTCTTCTTGGTCTGGGGCCCAAGAGGAAACAAGCACAATGTTAGCATCAGTGAAAATAAAAAAAGCCGGTGTAGAGTGTAGCAATCACATGATCACTTATTATAAAAGTTGATGAACTAATTTAGCACCAATTAAGGCCCTCAAAAAGTATCCATGCCACTAGTTCATCACATGTAACTGTCAAATGTACATGTTACAAGTTTACAATGGCTTTTTTAATACATTTTGTATAAAATAGTAGATTATGTTTTAGTTTTTTTGGCATGCTGTAACTTTATAATATCCAGTCTTTTTTTTTTATTATTTCTGACAAACTATACAATGACATTTTCATTTCATACTATATTTAGATTTTTTTATGACATACATCTTCATGACATTCCATACTAAGACTTTTATGAAAATCGTTATGACACTTATAGTCATAGTATTTTATACTATGACATTTTATAGCATACATTTTGTGACAATTCTTAAGATAAAACAATTAGTGTATAGTATGTCATGACATTTGATGATATCTTATACAATTCCACTTCATGGCACACTAACATTAATATACAGTATATAGACTCTGAAAAAATACTTTGACAAACTTCATGTGTACCTAAAAAATCCCAGAAAGAAGAAATAAAAAAAATTAACTGTGACTCACATTCATCTCCTGGTCAAAACGTCTCTGCATTTGTTCTCTCTGTGTCTCCAATTTGGCATTTAGACCCGCCTGAGCACGTTGCTCCTCCTTCTGCAGCAAACGGAGCTCACGCAGTTCTTGGCGTCTTAACATACACAAACACATAGACTCTTTAATACATATACAACTTAAATGTATGGGTTTAACAACTTCTCAGACAATAGTAGACATAGTTAATAATAGTTAATACTGGTACCCTTTTTTTTTTTGGGAGGGCTAATATCAGAAAAGTTATGTTTTTTCTCTCAGCCACCGAAGGGGCACGTCTGTCTCCTTGTAAAGATTTGACCAGAGTCTGTTGGGTGTACTGTGGTAACAATATGTTTGAAAAGTTCCAGTCAGGGTTTTGCAAACGGCACTCGACTGAAACCGCTCTCCTGAGGGTTTCAAATGACTTATTAATGTCATCTGACGCAGGTGACTGTTCTGTTTTAGTGCTCCTCGACCTCAGTTCTGCGCTTGAAACCGTAGAGACCATAACATCCTGATTGAGAGGCTACGTGATTGGGTGGGCATATCTGGCACAGCGTTGGAGTGGTTTTCATCATACTTCGCAAACAGAAGTTTTACTGTCTCTGTGGGAAAATTTGTGTCAGACATCTCTCCACTATCTTGCGGGGTAGCGCAGGGCTCGGTCCTGGGGCCTCTGTTATTTTCTTTATACTTATTACCTCTGGGATAGATCATTAAAACCTATAATGTTGCTTATCATCTATATGCAGATGATATCCAACTCCATGTCTCCTTTAAACCAAGTGAGGCCTTCAGGTTAACCAGCCTCCTAGATTGTGTACATGCTATTAAGGACTGGACAGCAGTAAATTGCTTACAACTAAATAATAATAAGACTGAGGTTCTAGTTATCACACCTGATGATGCTGTCCCTATGATCAAGTAGAGCATTGGTCCACTCTCCTCTGCTGTCCACCTAAACCTGCGGGTAATAGTATTTGACAAATCCTTGTCGTTTGACCCCCATGTGAAGCAGCTGTCTAGGTCTTGTTTCTTCCACCTAAGAAACATTACCAAACCGAGATCTGTTTTTATCTACAGCTGAATTAGAGATGATCATACATGCTTTTATCTCATCTCGTATTGATTACAGCAATGCACTTTTCTCCGCACTCATTAAATCTGCGATTAACTGGTTGCAAAATGCTGCTGCCAGATTACTGACGAGGACAAATAGACTGTCTCATATCACCCCATTCTTAGGTCTCTTCACTGGCTCCCCATAGAGCATAGGATCCACTTTAAAATCCTCACCCTCGCATACAGAGCACTACACGGCCAGACTCCTCATGTGGCTGAACTACTTCACCCTTATTCAACAGCCCGCAACCTCAGGTCCAATCAGTTAAACCTTCTGTCCGTCCCACTCACTCGCGACACGTGGTAATCAAGCTTTTGAGGCAGTAGCACCTAAGCTTTGGAACGCTCTGCCTGCACCTTTACGTTTTGCTGATTCAGTATCGTCTTTTAGAAACCTACTTAAAACATACCTATTTACACTGACGTTTGGTTGAATACATGCTCTTTGACCTGGTTTTTAATCGGTTTTATTTATTTATTTTCATTATTTGTTTTATTGTGTATTTTACTGCTCCATCTTTTAATGTGTATTTTACTATGCTCTCTTAACTGTTGAAATGTTTGGCCCCTGTTATTGTCAATTTGGTTTAACACGTTTTTTCCTGACTCCTGTACAGCACTTTGTGACCTTTGTCTGTGCAATATAAGTGCAATATAAATGAACTTTACTTACATGCAATGTCATTTTCCTACCACTAGATAGCATGAGTAGTGCACTTTGAGCTCCTAATGACTTCAAAGGGCAGTGCAATGTGTTGAAGACAAATTGTTCATATAACAAATTTGCGACAATTATAAATCTGTATTGATCCTTCCATTTGAACATCTACACTCACGGTACGGTTAACCTTATCTTCCCCCAGATCAAAAAGTAACATCAGATAAATATTTTTCTTTCCATCCATAGACTATATATAAAAGAGACCAGTAACTAAATGAGACTTTTTTTCCATTACACTTTGAGTATTTGTAAACTCAAATCTTAAGGGGCTAAAGCCCAAGAGTTCAGGATTCCTAAAATAGTATGTGTAGTACAAAGCAACATCCAACAGGGAAGATATCACTGTACAGAGTTCACTGTGAGCTGAGGAGTCAACAGACCACGGAGTTCATGGGTGTCATTCACAGAGAAGGAAAACAGAAACTAACTATGTGATTCACATACCTCAGGAATCTCATCTCCTCATCTTTCTTCTCATCATCCCTGATGATCTTGGAGGTGGTCACGCTCACCTCTACGCCATCAATAACAAACTTCCTGGTTCGTTTCAGAGTCTTACTTGAGAAGTCCTGAGGGTCAGACAGAGAGGATCAAAAGGTCAAACGAAAAGGACGACGTTAGACTAAATCAGACCTTAAATACAAGACAAATATTTGTTTGCGCTGAGAAACATGCATCACTATGCTTGTGTGCACTGAAACTGGTTATTGTTGTAGTTTAGTTTTGAAACTTGCTGGGGGTCAAAGTGTTGGTCCTGCATTCAGATTTGATTTAAAATGTTCAAACTTAAGCCCCGCTCGACTCCAACTTAAGGGACATCCCATGAAGCAATTCATCATATGTCTAGCAGCTCCCCCTGAAGCCACAAATGGCTTTATACATCTTTTTCCCACATATGCAGTAGTAATCCCCCCAAGACCCGTTAACAGACTTTGATGTTTAATACCCCTTTAAATATGTGCCTTTGTGACTCCCAATATAGCCTTTTTACCTCGCAGAAGGAAAGGCAGCTGTGTGTGTTAGCGTGCTGACAAAATCATTGATGTTCCTGTTGATCTGGTTCTACTGTAACAAGCAGCGAGATGCTCCCTCTGTCTCTGTAATAGGGAGTGCCATGCGGGAAGTAAACACGACACAATGTGGCTTGGCTTCTTCAGCCCTTCACAACAATGCGAGTTGAACTTTGTCTAAAGAAAATTTGGTTGGTTTTCAAATTAACTGTTTAAACAATTGTTCTAGTTACTAGAACAGTCACATTTTGGAGATTTAAACAAACTATTAGGGATTATTGGCCGACTAAGAATAACCCTTTGACCCTTTTCTTCGCTCCCAGATCAAAGTGGAAGAAACTTAAGTATAATTTAGAGCCAGGTATCACTGTTCAGTCCAATATTGTCATGATTCATAAGAACATTAAATGTGTAATATGAGAATCAGAGTGTGAAAACACTTTATAGTTGAAGAGAAGATCATTGTTATGTCTAACAAAGCACATGTGCCCCCTATATATCTAAATCAGCCTCTATGGACAATATTTACAAGACTGATATGTCTGGGTTTACTCTGCAAACATTGGGCAGCTCAAACCCTGGTGGTCGTCGTCATTTCCTGGTTTATAAATAGTTGTTATAAGAGGAGAGGAGGAAACTGAACCAACATGCAGTAATTCATTTGGTTTGTCCATGCTGCTCTCCACTCTGACAAAGCTTCCAAATGAACCATCTACAGCTGAGCAAATAGATGACACATGAGGCCGTTGCCATGAATGACAGCTACCGGATGCTACTTTTGCACTGTTGCTTCCCTTTCCACATAACTGACACTTTTACAATAGCAATACATCTATATCATTGCATGTTTGAGTGTGTTATTAAGTGCACACCGGCACTACAATCAGAGGACATATGGGTCATTCTGAAGCTCAGCTTTGGTTGCGTTTAAGGCTGTAATTTCCTCTCACTCGTCATTCACAAAAACACATGCAGCTCTTCTGTGCACACTGAAGAATTCATGAGCACGTACACACACTGATGCTCTCACGCAAACACTTGTGCCCTCCTGTCCAAAAAGCAAAGGTAAGAAAGACCGTTCACTTTCAAAGCAGGCTGCTGCTGAATAATCTCTTCTGGAAAAACGTAATGTGCCGCAAACGGACACGACTCCACGCGCAGTCAATAGGATTTCAATCGCAGTCGGTCCATAAGCCTCCAGAAGCAGCACAGTGACAATGAGCTGCATAGAAACTGCCATTCACGCTGGTGAATACTCGACTGTGCCCACACAAAGGGCACTGTTGGTCCCGATGAATGCAAAATGACGCATATTTTGCTTCAGACAGGCTTGGTGATAAATTATCTCTCTTCCCATCTCCCTAATCTCACTGGGTCGTGATAAGTACCAATTTTGTAATCGTTATATCTATGGATTACGAAAGTGCTCCTTTTTTTGGGGGTTGTGTAAAAGAAAAAACATTTTTTGTTTATAATGACATTTGACATTTTGGAGATTTGGTTTTCACCCTTCACAAAGTTATTTTAATAAACTAAAAATGTTGTCAATAATTCAGCCCAAACTCAAGAAATAAATCAATATGCAGCTTGAACTGTAACCAATAAAAAATAAATAGGCATCTAAGAGCTAGTATCTTTCTCCACAGCCTCCCTAAATGCAATGGGTAGTGCACGCCTGATGGAAGACAGGCGGTCCTCTGTTTCAGATGGTCAACACCCACACACCCCTAAACACAACACAATGCAGTTTCAGTTCCTCTGTGGGTGCCGAGAAATAGTTTTTCCAGGGAGGGGTTTTCCTGCAGAGGCAGGGAGCTGGCTCATTTACACTTCAATACTTGTCTATTTCACCTCAAATACGTGTTTTCTGCTGGCACATTTGAATGAATAAAGGATTTGTCTAAATCCCAGGTTTATTCATCTTGACATTTAACTAAGGAGACCAAAGGAATATTCACGCAGGACAGGTCAGGCTGCTTCATGTTGACTCACCCTCGCTGACATTGAGATGGTCTCCTTGTTGATCGACATGTCCATGCTCTCTGACACCATGCTGCCCGAATAAGAGTACCGTTTTTTAATAATCCCTCCAGCGATATAAGGCGGGACACACTCTGCGTTTCCTCCCTTCGATGTCCGCTCCGGGGTACCCTTGGTTGGGCTACCTTTTGGCTCAGAACGATGCCTCTGCACTGGGGTCGGAGCAGAGGAGGGTGCCGTAGTGGCTCTAGTGGAGGCAGTGGGACTTGGGTCTGGAGTTGGGAAGCCTCCGTTGGCCACAGCTTTGCTCTCATCCTCGGTCACCTGGGTCGTGGGCAGCTCTGAGTGTGTGGAGTCTATGATGATGTCAACATGTTTCTCAGATGCCTCCGGCTGGAGAGAGAGAGGTGGTGGCTGTTCCGTCTCGGGGGCATCAACAGCAACCTTAAAATTAATTTTAGAATTATAATTGAATACACCACAGTCAATACCATTTTATTTTCTGAATCTAAAACTTGAAAGAGCACCTTTTCCTCCGATGTGGGGGTACTCTTCCCATCCTCAATTCCTGAATCTGAGCTGGAGGTCTTGGTTGAGGCCTCGCTCTCAGACTCAAGAATGACTTCATCGGCCAGTTTGTCATCCAACTCTTCCGTATCCTTCGGAGGGAGGTTCAGCCGTGGAAGGGGAACAGGGACCACCAAGATGGGGCCAGGCTGCTCCTCAGTTGGTGGATCTACCTCAGGCTCCTTCCTAGGCAGAGGTATTAGAGTAGTTGGGGAGGTCGTGGTGGGGCTTGGGGTGCCCAAAGACTGGTCTCCTTCCAAACTGGTCTGACTGGTCTGGCATGGTTCCTTTCCTGGAGACTTAAGGATTGAGAAGAGGAAGGAGAAGAGAATTGTCGTTATGCGCTCATGTGACAAAAACATTTTATGTTCCAAGTCATTGGTGTGTCAAATCAAATATTTAGATCCAACTGAAATCACACTTAGTCATCTCTCTTTGTCGTCAAAAATACAGATATGTTTTAAATGAAAATAATAAAAAGAGGTCTTGGTTAAATATCAGTTAGCTTATTTCCTGAGCACGAAATTGAATGTGATGTGTTAACTTCAGCTGCTGGCACAACACAGAATGCTAATGTTACTGCTCTATGCAAGTTTAAAATAAGGCCTCCATCCACTTCAAGACGGACACTGAAATGGCCATGAATCATAAAAACAACATATTTAAAATACAAAGTTCCTCCTTTTGGTTTCTGTTTTTTTTCTCAAAAATGAACATCAGCTAAACATGCTGTAGCAGACCATTTAATTTGGACGTTAACATTTCGAAAGCTAATGGGTAAAGTCTTTTCGGCGTCACAACTTCTGTGAAGTAACCTGAACCTTTGCTTTTGTAGGAATGCCATCCTTCCTGTTAGGACTGATTCTTGTGACACTACAGCCAAGATGTTTATCTAACCTGTAATACGTACACACATAATCAGAGGTGTGCCTGTGTAAGTCATGTATGAAAACCAAGTGTTTTTAAAGCAGTGGATAATCCAATTGAATAACCAATCGAATAAAAGATCACATCCTAAAAGCAGCCTTTAGACAAGTACAACAGTCTATAAGCCATCAATAAAGATCAATAAGAACAATCTTAAACTATCAAAGATAGTGAATAACACTCACTAAATGATTGACTAATACGCCATAAAACCTCAGCAACCAGAAAGGAAAGTACAGTGGTTCTGCAGTAATTATTTAAATTCTCGGGAACTAGGCCATTTTCACAATTTTTAATCCAATTAAAGGAGGCTCCAGGCATGCGTTAAGAGTTGAAAATATGGGAACTCTATGGTCTGTAATTGTAAACGCCACTGAAGACAAGTTATTTCAGAATAATGTGCACAGCCATCAAACAGAGCAATTCCACTTCTAGAAACACCTCTCTGCTGTCTTCCACCCAGAGGTAAACAATACCATTAGACATCTTTATGGTTGGATTCCACCTTTCTAATGTCTCAGCAAACATCTCTGTCTTGCTGTGTACGATATATAGGAAGAGATAAACGGACAGATAACCGTTTGGCTGAGTTATATTCTGGTCAACTAAACACAGGGATGGTTGGACTCAGCAGGCCATTGCTTTATTCATAAATCCAGACTGAGAGGGCCCAGTAGTAACAAAACCAATTTGTGATTTTACATTTTTTGTTTGAGACCCTGATAATCTAGTTGTTAGACTCAAAAACTGTTTGACCAGCAAGATGTCTGAAAAGAGCAGCCATTTTCTACTTTCTTAAACTGCACTGTCACTGCACTGGTATCAAGTTACTCACCTAAATCAATGTGGATGTCATCACACTAACTGTTGACATTAGGGAGGGAGAAATAAGTGGGCAAACATTGGCTTTTGTGGAGAGAAAAACATCCACGTTTAACACATTTGTCTGGTATCTATCACTGTGCGTCCCTGGAGTAAGGCTAACTGTTTGTCTTTTCTTTTCTTTTTTACACAGTACAGCAACAGAACAATGTGGAACCTAAGAAAATGTCCTCCATCAGGGGTTGTGACATGACAGCGTTTCCATAGAGGGGCGAGGACGAAAGGCAGCACCTATTTTTAAATGTGCGTGTGGGTGTGGGTGAATGCCAGTATTCCGGTTTCTGTTCCGTTGTTTGTGCTGAGAGCAGGAGGTAGACTGCACTCTTACACTACTGTGTGTCACTTTCTAATCTTATGCCTTCTGTGGATTTGTGAATGGCTTCAGTCGTTTGGCAGGAAGGCCATGTTTACCACAAAATACTGTTCAAAGTGCTCAAGAAGCAAATACTTCCACAGCAGGGGAAGTGTCTGGTTATATATAACATGTGTTTTGTGTATGGTTGCATGTACAGGTAAATGCATAACTTTGTGTGATTAGATGCATGCGTTTCAGCAACACTAAAATAAAAAAGCCCTTTTCTATTTCTAACTCGTCTGATTTTTTTGATTTTTTATTAAAGTCAGATCACAACAGTTACTGTCCCATTATTGACCCTGTAAATCCGGATGACGTGTACCCTTACAACCCAACCCTTGGACCGCCCCAGTCTCCTTTTAGAAACAAACAATGATGGAGAAGAAAGTGATTTGGACACAGAAAAGAAGAAAACAAAAAAAGTCTAGGTTTGGTACCACAGTGAGCTCCATGGCGTCGTCCTCCTCTCCTTCCTCCCTATTGTCCTCTATTTCCTCCATGACTTCAGCCTTGGCCTCGGCCACCAGCTCCCGCAGCGGACGGTTAGTCGTCACCGATTTCACAAAAGGGTGCTGTGGATACGGGACAGAGGTAAGACGGTTCATTAATTATCAGTTAAAATGCACAGTGACCCCTTTCATTTCATTTTGTGCATCGAGTGCTGAGTATAAATTGGCTTGTAAACAACACAAGAAGGGAAAAAAAAAGTAAAAGGCCCGACTAAAGATAAACACTCCAACAACCATAAAACACATTTTAGCTGGGGGCCAACTAAACACATTTTCCATGGATCTGAATATCATTAAGACCATGAGACTATTGCTTGAGGGATGCTGCAAGTACTAATCTGTTAATGACGAAGTAGAAATACGATAAGGAAAAGATGAAGGTAGGAAAGAAATCTAATTCTGCTGAAAATATAGTAATTGCAGTCAGATATATACACTTGCTCATTGGGCTGCGAGAGACAACCGACATAAGAGGCAAGGCTACAGGAGACTTTTACTGCACAGGAAACTCTATCTGCCACCTGCCTGTTCCTGAACAGCCACAACAATAGTGTCTCTACAATACAACTCTCTCTTTAATGGCACACTGATGTAGCACTGCTCAAGCAAACATCCTCCTTATAAGCAGGCCATCTTTACTTCTCTAGCTACTAAAGAGAAATTGTGTGTTTTGTCAGAGTGCCAACGGGCCACTAATAAGCTGAGTGCAAGGAGAATAAAAAGCTAAATTAAAAGTTGAGTGGGGCCAATCATCAATTATTCACATGCTTTGCACTACCGTGTAATTTAATTTGAACAGCTGACAAAGGAAAAAGGCGAAAAGTGGTGCTGGACCATGAAGTGTGCATAAGTCGGGGTGCGTTCATCATTCATTGCGCAAAGTTGTTTGTGTGGAGGGGCTTGTCCTTGAGGACTGCATTAGGCCTTAGCTTTTAACTTCTCTAATGACTAACAACAGCCTGCT
Source organism: Taurulus bubalis (assembly GCF_910589615.1). Taxonomy (NCBI): domain Eukaryota; kingdom Metazoa; phylum Chordata; class Actinopteri; order Perciformes; family Cottidae; genus Taurulus; species Taurulus bubalis. The sequence goes on along the minus strand of NC_136590.1, from coordinate 28,910,339 downwards.
ATTTTGTGATGAGTCAGGTCAAACCAATTATTACACCGCAGTGGGAATATGAATTGTGTATAAGAGTAAACACACACACACACACACACACACACACACACACACCAAATATTCAATTGAAATGTAACTTCTGTCCTTGTGAAAAAAAGATGTATAAATAATTCCCACTCGGCCTTCCTTATTTGATACAGAAGAGTCATTTTATGATCGAGTATCAAAAACAAGCTTAGTAACTGATTTAGAGGAGAGCCACACTGGTTTATTCAAGACAGTTCAACAGAATCAGACTCCAACAACCACACCACCACTTCCTTAGTACATATCAACATGCTGAGAGATCAGCCATCACACTGTTGAAGCCATACGAACCTGAGATGAACAACTGGTGGGGCTTCAGCATTTGCAGCTGCACTGAATGCTCCAATAATACTCAGAATATGTTGAGTTTGTGACGCTTAGATGAGTGCAAGGGTGTGTGAGTGAGGGTAAACGTAATTAAATAAGGCAGAAATAAATATAAATAAGGCACAGGCCATCTACTCAAGGACTGCATCAAGTATTTCAACAGTACAATGGTGTCTTTAAGGATTTTCTTAGGCTCGAGTTTAAGACGAAGATTCTTCAAAGTTAAAACAGAATCAGGCACCAACATTAGATGAGAAAAGGCTTGATCAAAAGAGTGATGCAGTTCAAGAAAAACTGTTGAGAGAGAAGGCATTTTACAACATAAATTGTGATGCTGGTCACTAGACATTTAAGGCCCAAAAACAGTGAGTACCACTAATCAATTTATCATTATATATAAAACCAGATAATAGTGAATTATTCCCTGGATTATAAACGTTTTTTTGTCCAGTATCCACTACTGATCAAAGCCTACACCTTTTAGTAAAACACATGACTTTCCCCTCTGGCACCATTAGAAAACCTACACTAGTTTGAGATTTCAGCCTCCAACCGTTTATTGTAACAAGTGAACTCAGACCTCCCATGCTCAAGCTAAACACAGCTTCCTTGAGACCTATCAAAGAGAAAAAGATGGCAAAGGGTGTGATATTTATGCCCTGTTAAATCTAGCTTTGTTTTCTTTACTGACATTATGGATTAAGATGTGGCTCAGTGGAGCCTGTGTCCTCTCTTTTAGGTTTCATGTTGCTTTTGGACCCAAAGAGGCCTGTGATTTTGCGTCTTACATGCTTGACTAGGCGTGAAAAGGTTACATGTGAACAATATGGCACATTAGGGGACTAGAGGAAGGTAATGCTGCCTTCATGCAGCCCATGAAGGCAGAATTACCTGTGAGTGTGTGTGTGTGGTTAAACTTCTGTTTTTGTGAGTATACATTTAAGTTTTGGACCCTGAGTGAGCACATTTTTGGGAAAGTGTGGGCACGTTAGTCATTCTTTACTTCATAAAAGGCTGGTTCAGAGGTTAAGACTTGCTTTAAAGGTTATAATTAGGTTACGTTTGGGGCAAGGTCTGGTTAGACAAGTAGTCATTTTGACTTTATTTGCCCAAATTTTGAAATATCTGAAAATAAATCCCCTGCTCCTAATAATGCACATACCTCACAAATGAGATAATAGCAGTTCCTGTTTGCAATGTAACCATCAATGCACATCTAACTATTGCAAGATTACTTTGATACGTGAAAACTCCAAAACATTCTTGGGCAAGTTCTGGAGTTATAAGGGTATTTCTTCTATGATTTTTAAGCATTGGAGATGATGATAACCTTTGAAAGTATAAGTACCTCAGAATATATGTATGATGTCTATCCAGGCTCGACTTAAGATGACATCAAGAAGAATCAAATCGGCGGGCCAACCTACGATAACCAACTTCCTGTTGTTTTTAAACACAGTCAGTCACCTGTCCCTTTCACCTCACACCCTCCAACACTCTCCTGCACCCCACTGGAGAAGTGTGTCAGATACTCCCGGCATACAGACATCAGAAACAGAAAAGCATCCAATATGATGAATGAATGGAAGCTACTCCAAAAAAAACACTGTAGAAAATCCTGGCCATGAGAAACTACCTGGGAAGAGAAGCTATATTCAGCGTAATGAGTACAAGTCATCCAGATGGCCTCCCGCCAGCCACAGTGACTGATACTATGTCGTGTTGTTGAGTATAATTTTTTTTTAACAGGCACACGTGCGGGACAGACACAAGGCAAGAGGTGCAAATCTTTTTCAAATGAATACCATTTTAGAAATGCCTGATGACAAAGACTTTATGAATTTTCTTCTTGTACTTCCTCTCTTGTCAGCTGCGCACACACCTCACACAGTTTAACACATACACTCCTTCAATATGATTCATTACATATACATCTGTTTTTCATATCCATACACTCCGACGAATAACAAAGTCTGACCAAACACTTGTCACATAGACTGATGGTAACTTCCAGTAAACTGAATTGAATGCCATCATTGCACAACTATCTACAGTAAATACTATCTGACAGCCGTTAGGAGTAGCAGGCATGATAAACATCTAAAACCTCCAGCACGGCACCAAAAGACGGACCGCGCCCGTCTCTTCCCACCCACCTCCCGCTGGAGAGCACATGCAAAATTCCCAGTGGGCTCGGGGCAAAGATTTTCATCTCTGCCTTTCTATAATTTGCCAGAGGTGGCGAGCTCAGGGTACTCCAGACATACTATTGGCTGAGGGTGGGAATGTAAATTGCTGGCATTCCCTCAGCTGTGGGACATAGACAGGAAACTGTGGCTCTGAATTTTAATAGACACTCTGCTCGTGCTTTAATCCACACCCTGTTCCCTGTTTCTCTCATTTTTCTTGCTCCGTACTTCGAAAAACTTTTGTCCGAATTCATCCTCAGATATTATGGTTTACAGTTGTCAGCCTCTCATTCAAAATATCTGAGCATTCCTAATTCTTTGGCACAAAAACCTCCATTGTCCTTAAGATGAAGGTGTTTTAACAATGTTCTTCAAACGTGAACACAAATTATGGCCCTGAATGTTAATTTCTCTTTCTTCAGCTTTTTTTTAAGCTTTGTTCTTTCACTTAACTTGTTATGCCATCCTTCTCCTTCTCCCATCCCCACTCTTGTACACCGCCTTCTATTCCCTTCCCACTCGCATTCCAGTGCCCTCCACGGCACAGCACATTTCCCTGGCATAGATCACTCCATTCAGGTCTTAATATAGAAGATTAAAAAGGCCCTGTATTTGTGTGTCGGTGCAAGATAAGGACAGCGTAAGGACAATATTCCATCATATATCAAAGTGCAGCATTGTGTAACATTCGCTGTGTTAAGAGTGCACATTGCATCAGGGCCTACCTCTGCGAGTTGTGATACAGTCGGACGAGTCTCTGGGTTCTTGTCCAAAGCTTTCTTCAGGAAATCTTTAAACTCCTGTGACCTTTGAGGGAATACAAGACAAACATATTAGTAAAAAAACAAGAGGTATGAAGGAGGGGAGGAATAACTACAACATAACAAAACATTTCAACAAAACTTTTCCCAGACATGTGATGTTGGTACATGTGGGTCATTTTAGTGCACAGCTGTGCTTTGTAAAAGAAAGCATTCAAGAGGAATGATTAGTGGGCTCCCCATCCCTTTCAGCAACTGATTTGTGTAGAACTAAATGTGCTGCTATGGAACACCCAGACTCCCAAATGAAAAATGTACTTTGGCACTCGCGTAAATCCTGAGTAGTTGCGATAGTTGTGGAAATGGCTAAATGGGCTGCAGGCAGGAAGGGGGAGGATGATGTGATGCATAGAGTGTCTAAATTACAGGACACAGAATGTACAAAAATGTGGTAGTAGAATGAAAAACATAACGCAGTAAAATCTAGAAATAAATAAAAATAATAGCCCTGTTCCATGAGTCATAATCTATGCCTTCATCTATATTTTACTCAAATTTCCTGGTTTCCCTTCATTGCATGCATTATATGATACACTTAATGACACATGTACAGCAGCTAGTTCAGATTCATTTTTAATGGATCCTCACCATTTGTACGGCTGCTCCAGGGTGGGAGGCTCTGATTTGGCGATCTTCAACAGCACCCTCATGGGGTTGAGCTCGTGGTGCGGGGGTTCAATCTGGGCGAGCTCAATCAGAGTGATTCCTAGAGACCAGACATCAGCCTTGTAGTCGTATGGAGCATCCTTCATGGTCTCACACATTACCACCTCTGGGGCCATCCTGAGAAATAAATGTTAAATATTATTATAATATATATTGCGACCATTTACATGGTGTAGGACACTGCATCCTCAATTTAACTTGAATGCTAACAAGTGAAGGCATACTGCACAATTATTTACACATTTGTCCTTAAAACATGCCTAATAGGAATAGTCAAGCTATAGAGGGAAGTTTTCTCCACGAGCATATACCACTTAGTATATAATTAACTTGTCTGTGTTAATGTGTATGTGTTAATGCATACAATATACAGTATGCAAACCTGTCTTGGTGAAATGTGTTTACAAGAGGGTATTAAAAAGTGAAGCAGATATATTTGTTCAGAGTAAAAAAAAATAAAAAATAAAAAAAAGGAAAGTATCAATGTGGGATTACTGAACTTTAGAGGCAGTTCATAGGTCTTACATACAAGCAGAAACTGCAACGCATCAAGTGACAAAACTAATAAGTAACTGGTTAAGGTTTTAACTATCATGTTGTAAAAATGTTTCGCAATGTCAAAACAGCTATATAAAATAACAGTCCCAACATGATCCAATAGTTTCATAATATCATAAAGATACAACTGTGGTATTTACAATATTGTTTATCTGAGCAGCGACAGAGAATGACTAACAGCTGATTACGTCTAGTGGATAAGGAGTGGTCCTCCTCTCTCTTATTCACTATTTTGCAGGCGTCAACATCGAGCACACTTCTCCAATCAGCGTGTGTTTGCTAACCAGCCGCAGAATTGCTCTCTAACCCCCAAGATCTTTAATGTTCTCAAGTGCAAAGAAAGAAATATGCGCTTTTGTTGACTTTACAAAGCAGTGCATTCAAGGAAAAAAAGTATCAACAACAACCCTGTCACAAGAATATTTTCAGGATTGTGAAAAATTAGGGCATGTGTGTATTCCTGATGGATGGTAATCTGTTGGAGTCAATGGTTAACTGGGAAAACAGTGGAACAAGGTTCGCTGTGGGGATTTCAAAGGGAATCTTTCCAATTTGTTCAGGTATAGAGGAGAGAGAAAAACAACATGAAAGCACTGCGCTGAGGTGTTGGGTTGAATAGAGTGCTGCAGGAGTACGTCCTAAAACCTGGAAATAAGTCAGCATTGGTGGTTAACACAAGTTTAAGAGATTTAAGCAGACACAACCACCTAGTTTATTTAATGCAAAATCCTCCACCCTCCAAAAATACGTCATCCCTGCAGCGTTCTGTGTGTGTACTCTTTCAAGTGTTATGGAAGTCTTGTGGGTGGCAGGAAATTTCTTCGCAAAAAGCCATAGACCTCTGCTCATAAAGCTCACGTAGTAGAGATTTTGCTGTATGGGAAATATATTAGGACATTGCAGACAGTAGGACTGTTTGGATTTGGAGGATGTTGGATCAATGTGATGGAATATCTTGATTAAGAGAATAAAACAGAAGTTTGAATCCATGCATAGTCTTTTCCCTCTGTGGTACTCTGATGTAGAGTCATGTTTTACTCACCAGTATGGCGTTCCAATGAAAGAATCTCTTCTTTGTAAGGTTTTGGTGTTTTTCGCGGATACGCCAAAATCAGCTGAAAGAATGAAGAGAGACCAGAAAAAAACAAGATGAGGCGAGATAGTTGAAAGAAGTTCACCGGAAGCATTTAAGAGGCACTAAAAGTAAAACATTCTTTTTCTCCCTTTGTAGTTGACAAATGGTTTGTAGATTGTAAAACTGTCATGACATTGAGACACAAAGCCAGAATCACTGAATGTATAGCAAATGAGCTGCCCCCATTTCCTGACAAGACCCTGAGATTACAGGGGTGTTGTTTTCACTTTAGCTGAACAGGTTTTTTTTCCTCTGCCAGTAAGAATATTACGTGTGGCATGCCCAGGGTTGAGCACTTGGCATAGGCCTTTCCTCACAAGGCAGCCAGCTGCTGCTTCAATTACAAACTGCCATGTTCTATTACGGGGACTTAAGTGACTGTCTTGGTTTCTGAAGACTACAATTCAAATATCTTTGACTTTCCAGTCAAATATATAATGTTAGACTGTCTTTGTATGAAGTAAACATTCTTTCTCTAAAAGGTTAGACTGCAACAAATAGCATTAGCGTGGTTATTGCACATTTAAAAACAGTTAAACACATTAATATCCTGAAGGATGGTCACCTATTTAGAAAGAATCACACCAATAAGGGTTGGCATTATAAACCCGGAGGTAAAATACACTTCAGTACATTCTGTCAAAAGCTGCTGTAAAACCTTCTGTATCACTGAGTTTAGCTACACTATGTTCCCTCGAGTAATCTCTCTAGAAGCATTATTGTGACTATACGCAAATACCTAAAGGCTCCCATAATGCCCCACTCACAGTCAATAAATACATGAGTGGCCAGTAACAGGTGTTTCAGTGGAAAACCCCAACAAACATGACAAGAGTTCATTGATTTGATCTTAATCATTTTAAATAGAAAAATATAGGTTATATTTCAAATCATGAGTACATTTTTTAAGTTGCCTTTTTTATACCGATTTGCCTTTATTATTGATCATTGCATTGATAAAGCAGCATGAACAGTTGCAACAAGCTGTCCTGCATGGAAGAAGATGGTGTTAAATGCCTTGTATCATAGCTGGATGCATAGCATTAGCCTCAGGGGCTGATTATTGCAAACTTGTTTGACTCAGCATGTAATTAGATAAGTTTGGGAACTGTAAATGAGTCATGTGCCATAACTTAATGAGTTTAAAGAGGCAACTCCCAGTGATTATGTCTTAGGGAGGCATGTAAGGCAGTGGAAATAGACTTCAACAAGAGATGCAGGTCTAACTAAAAAAAGCCGCCAGTTTTGTAAAGAAATCATCAGCAGAATATTATGCTCTATGCAGGTAATAGTTACCTGCATAAAAGATTTAAAAGATTATTTTAAAAAGATTATTTTATTATTACGGAGTGCAAAATCATAGAGTCAAAGAAAGTAGAACATCATGCAGTCAAAAGAGACCCATTTATTTATTTTGTTAAAAGTTGTATGTACGAGTCTCCATATGTTAGGCTGCCATTTAGACACAATTTTCCTTTTCCTGGAAACTGCTCTAATCCCAAAAAATGATTGCCAATGGGTTGGATCCACAACTTCAGCTGTGCAATGTGAAGTATGTAAAGCACACTTCAAAAGAGACAATAAATGAAAGTGTGTGTATGTGTGTGTGTGCAGCCCATATACCTCAGCCACATGCATGTAAGCCAACGAAACAACAGAGAAGTTCCAGAGAAAACCTATAATGTGCAATGGGAACATGTGGTTTATCTAAGAATTTGTTCCACTCCCATCATTTTGACAGTCAAATGGTTTCTTGGTAAATGATGGGATGGTAGAGACTAGTGATGTGTCCTTTCGTGTCGAGGCTTCGATGCGCGTGTCGAGTAATCCAGATAGATTTTGGTGAAGCGCGTATCGAGGCTTGTGTCGATGACGTATGCGGTGACGTTCGAAGCCTCGCGAGCCGGCCGTACCACGTGACTGATTGAGAAAATAGTTTGTGGGTTTGCCGTGCGATTTGAAATATAAGAGGCAGAGAAACTCAATGGATTTCCCCCCTTCCTCTCTGTACCCAGCTTCATGTGTGCCTGTGAAAGGGTATTTTATAAAGCAGGCGAAATAGTCTCAAAAAGCCCAGCACAGTGGAAAAGTTCTTATTTTTAATTTAAAACAATTGGACACATCAACAAGCGGAGCTGAGGCTTGAAACACCGATCCTCTGACTGAAAGTCAGATATTCTAACCACTGACCCACAGTCACATCACAACCCTCTCCCAATTTGTTTCGAGCTTTGATTTTGACCCCGCCAATATATCATAAAGATAGACACAATATTAATAAGTTAATAATTGATGTATTGGCGTCACAAACATAATTTATTCCATTTAAAGCTTCACACACCAAAGTCATGGTGTCGTTATGATCACTCTGCCTGTTTTACATCTATTGTCCACTTGGTGGCGCAGTAGAGCAAATGAAGCTCCATGAAGCTTCGGTACATGAGCGAACCAATTGGATGGAAAGCTTCAATGCTTCAGGAAGCTTCATCTCGCCATCACTAGTAGAGACTGATTACTCCGGGCCTTACAAGTTTCAATGTCATTGTTTAAACATCTTCTGTTACTCTTTGAACATACCGTATTGCATTTTTGGGACTTTGTACACCTGTGTACATGTGTAAACTTGGAGAAAATGGCACGTGGTAATGAATAACGGCCGAAGGTCAATACATTTTGCTTTCTAGGAATGCTGAAGCTAATTCTGTTTACCAGTTCTGTGTACAAGCAGCTACAACTAGCAATATTCTGAGGTATAAACATCTAGACCCTCACCCAGTTTGATGTCCCCATCCAGCATGAGGAGGATGTTACCAGCTTTCAGGTCTCTGTGGATGATCTTCATTCTGTGGAGGTAATCCAGAGCTTCCAGCATCTCGCGACAAACCACCTTAATCTGTGGCTCCGTCAGCCCACGATCCAACTCTGATAAGGGCAGGATAGGCAGAGGCAGGAGATGGAGGGGTTAAATATGTTAGCAGGGGAGAGAGAGAGAGAGCAGAATGCTAGGGCGAGTTGATAAAATTTGCTGAGAGGGTTCAAAACCCATTTTGCACGCCTCGCAGATTCCACATTCATTCATTAAGTCTTGAGGGCTGATTTAGTGTGTGAACTCCGCCAAGAATAAACAGAAACAGGTAAACCTGTGATGATATCACTGAAGTCTCTCAGATAGTGTTGCAGGGGGGGTAATCCCAGATCAGAGAAGCTTTCATACATCCAAGCTCGTCCAGCCCTGCAGACTACAGTGTCTGTGTTTGCTTAGCTGCAGTGGGGGTACAGACGGTTATGAGGATATGGATCACCCAGTGAAAACAGACCAGGGGGTTTTCCCACAGCGGAGGACTTCAATATGTCTGACTGCTTTCTAGATCGCCCAATGCCAGACTGGGGAAGAATGTACACGATCATGTTCGGAACGGCCTTTTGATAAATGATTATTCTCTATATTTTTCCCCAATGGAAAATAAACATGCCGTGATGCTTCGATGTACGGACTGGAGCCTTAAAAGAATAGCGTGGATTGGCAGCACATCTTTGACCTTGTATCATGTCTCTCCACTTCCTTAAAGTCACTGCTGAAGGGACGGGCGTAGTCCCAGCACCGCCGCAGGTGTGGAACTCGACTCTCGTGACAGGGAGGAAGATGGAGTGCTTATGAAAAACATATAGAGAGCAAAAAGAGAGGCCTACCGAGCATTATGGCATCCACAGCGCCTCCAGGGCAGAACTCGATCAGGATCTGGCGAATGAAGTGGAGAGATGAAATTTGACCCAGCTTTATGAATATACAGTACAAATATAAACTTGAGAGCTGTTGACTTGGATTTATATATTAACAGGCAGAACAGATCACCACCAACACAATTATCACATAACCATCTTTTAATATATATATATATATATATATATATATATATATATATATATATATATATATATATATATATATATATATATATATATATATATATTTAAATAAATGCATCACTTTCACTGTTATGCAAATTCCAAATGTTTTTCAAAACTGTTAATGAATTGTTTGAGATTCTGTGGCTGGAAACATTCAGCACTGATGGACCTTAACAGTTTGGCACTTAACTTGAGAGTAACTATGTAAAACCTTAAATGAAGTGTGGCAGTTAAAGGAGCTCAAATTCATTAATACCGTAAGCATAACACTCAGCCAACGATGATGAGTGCAAAAGTTAAACTCAAATTGATAGTGCAATTTCCCAGTCTATGACTATTAGTCCCTACATTTTTTTTTGTGTTGCCCTACAGTCAAACACTCTTTGACAGCTGTGGTGAAAGTACTAAAATACAAACACTTTGAAAAGTGGACAGCTGGATTGAGACTTAAGTGTGTGATGAACTGTCTGGCGCACACTTAAATACCAGTTCTGCAGTGAAGTAAAACACACACACAGAAAGAAAGAAAGAAAGAAAGAAAAAAAGAAAGAAAGAAAGAGATAGAAAATATTCAGAGAACACGCTCCCTAAATGGTGTCTTGTTGGCAAACAGCAACTTCCAACAATTTAATTTCCTCTCCTTACATAGTTAGCCTCTCTCTGACACTACATGCCTGTGAGGAAAAACCTCTACAGGTTTCATTCTAAAAAAGTGGGACCAAAGAAAAATAAAAGGCACCACAGGATGTCATAACATCCCTGTGCAGAGCAGTTGATCTTGAGATTCTAAAAAGAAAATCAATCCTCGGTGGCGTTTATAGCAAACCTGCTGCGTGATGTCATTCTACTGTCAAAGTGTCAACCTGGTACTGCACAGGGTGTGGAGTTTCATGGCAGACAAATAATTATTAAGTACAAAAGGTGCAAACAGCCTAGGTACAGATGACTAAGACAATCTGCATACCTCCACACTCACACACACACACACACACACACACACACACACACACACACACACACACACACACACACACACACACACACACACACACACACACACACACACACACACACACAGTAATGTCAAGCCTGGCATGCAGCTCTCCAGGTGAAACGATGTTCTTTTGTGAAGTTTGGATTGACAAACCCATTAGTTTTGTCACCTGTCATTAAGTACGTTTAATTTCGTCAACATCTCTTTAAATAACGAACAGCAGAGAAGCTTGTGTGTTACTCACTCTCCATCACAGCTTGCACCCTTTATATCTCCTTACTGTATCACAAGGGTCAGCCCTCCGTGTTTGACCTGTTTAACCAAAAGGCATGACTCAAGTTCTATTAAAACATTTTTTTTTTAAGTGATGTTATTTATGTTTGATCAACATCTACTACAAAAATACATCAGTCAGTAGTTCATATAGTACCCGATTGCTTTACAGTAAGAAGACCTTTTTAAATTACCTGGACCAATTTAACTTGAGCTTTGAATTTGTGCAGAAATGGTCAATTGGAGACGCACAAGAAGTGTACATTTTGATTGTTAAAATGTGTTTAACTATTTCTCCCTGCAGTGCTGTTTAAATACTGACAAAATAATCTAGTTTTAAAGCGCTCCCCAGAGTGAGGTTAATTACATATTTCAGCACGAACCATTTTCATATTCCTGCTCTCTGCTAACCAAACACACCTTATTTCTAATTCTCCTCTATTTAAAAACCACCCCACTAAATTAAATGAGTAGTAACACACTGTACTACCCAACCTAAACAGCTGTAAATTACACTACTGTGTCAGAAGCAACTGGCTTGTGTTTCTGTCAGCCAGAATCTCTCCCTGCCTGAAACAATTCTGGATGACGTGTTGTGCTGCAGGGAAGAATGTGCCCCGACTGGTCAAGCTACATGCAAAACATACCTACTATGGGCTGAACACGCATGCAAGCACAAGCTTTGACTGTCTCCCACACGCACAGGGCCAGACTCCCCCATACACAATTTTTAATTTGAAGCAAACTGAAACAAATTGGACACAAATGGCTTTAAAATAAATGGCGCAGGCCCTGCTGACATTGCAGTGTTCCTGCAATTCACAGCTCTGTACTTTCACAATGATTTCCCACCTCATTTTGTCAGAAGACTAAAGGATGTAAAAGGCCATTTGCAAGCAATGACCTCCTTGGAAACGGCAGTATCGAATAAAGAAGGAAATACGAGTATATAAAATCTGAATCACACCGACACAGTGGACCTTTGTTACTCCATGAATGCTTCAGCGATCCGTGTATGAGGCAGTGCCAAAAAAAGGGCACATGTTGACTATCAATATGCTTTCCAGTGTCATCAAAAGATCTCCTAGCAACCACAGCCAGTGACATTATGTAGACCTCACCGTTTGCAAATATTGACAAAAGTATACAACAAATCTTGCGTCTAGAAACACCAATCAACATTACACTGTCTAACATGTTCACAGTGCATTTAATGGGCTACAGAACATGAATCCATCTTCAGTCTAAAACATCCCTAAATGTAGCGCGCACACACTTACTGTGATACTACAAATACTTTATTAGACATTTCTGCTGGATTGCTACTCTGATTCCCCAAGATTACAGGCAGGCAGACAGCTTTTTAAAAAGTTGATGAGTCAAATCTAAATCCATACTACTACTACTCCTGACAATGCAGAGATTCTTTTTCCAGACACTTTCCACCAGAGAAATAGTCCCGTTAATTCCATTAGTATTTGGGTGGCAGCATAAATCACAGGAAGGAATATCTCAAAAGAAAACAGACACCACTGAGACAATGGGTTGTTTTGTCACTTGGGTAAACCAACCCTTAAATCAGGCAGGCTTAACTATATTTTTAAAGGATGTGTGTAAGTTCTGTGTTTATAGTCCGTTTAACATCCCTTCCTTTTCCCCTTCTCCGTTCGTTCTGCTCTGGTGTGCTGATGTCAGCAGTCTTGTCCCCATGTTAAAGGCCCTCTTTTTCTCACGCTGTGAGGCCTGGCTGCCCCTCCAGATTGTTCCTGAACGGGAACAAGCAGTCCTTCTCTCGCTGTCTCTCTGTCTCTTTCGTTCTTCCTCTATCCCTCTCTTTCTCAGTAGAAAGCAGAACGGGTGGGTCAGTACTGGAATTCATCATCTCACCCCTGCCCGGTCCACCCAACCGGAGGTTACTGAGGCCTGACCGCCAACCACTGGGCTAATTGTTGAGATCCTGAGGCCAGCACACAAACTCAGAGCAATGAAGTGCAGAGCTTGTTCACTTTGTCATGTTTTATATAATTCTTCTTCTGCTGGTCAGATGTCCGTTTTGGCTTTGAGTTTCTATACTAACCCAGATAAGTTGGTTGCTCGCTCTTAAAATACAGGTTGAATAACAGATTATACAGAGATTGAGAGTATGTCTAATATCTTAAAATAAAAAGAGACATTAGTGTCCCGAGCACAGCTTGGAAGTGATAGTGAAGTAAAAGCTGACACACTGAAGCCACACACAGGAAGCATACTGTGTTAATGCTGTAGGAAGGGATGTTTGTACATTTGACTTATCAGCACAAACAAAGTCTCACAGGCCAGCTTTGACTGATAGAGGACATTCACCTTCCAAACTCAGGAATCCCAGCTGTGGCCAACACAACCACAACGAGTTCTGCTCTGGTGGTGTGGCATAGCTATGTGTGTGGAGTCAGAGACGGGTCATATAGATGGTTTGTCGGGTTTCGGGAATGTGACATTTGTGTTGTAATTTTAAGCATTCCTGGAGTTTGCAATGTTTGTCATGTTATGCTGATTATAATCCAAGATTTTCATAAATTCTAAACCCGTTTTTGATATGATTAATTTCCAGCATTTATTTTTTCTTTGCAATAGCCAATCAATGTATCTGCTTCTAATAATTATCTTGCGATATAGTAGCTATCTTCGGTAGTTGCAGTGTGATTAAAAAAAAACCCGCTACTACTTTAATTGTAAAGCAGCCACAGGAAACTATTCATGGTTTGTAATTATATGTGCATGGCATGAATTCAGATCAATGGTTGCAATTATTATTGACTCCTTCATCCGAACAATGAGTGTGTTTGGCTGAGCTGTATACAGAAACACAAGTGGCTCTTCTGTTGTATTTCTGACAAAGTAGGTGCTCAAGGAATGTTCACTGTAATAGTGAACCGAACCTGCTGTTACCATTGAAACCATGTGTGTTGTCCAATCCAGTACATATATCAACTTTAACAATGTACTTTTACTATTGTTTTAATAACTAAATAAGAGAGACTACTAGAAAACCCCCAAAACGGTTACATCTAAACTGTATATCTATTAAAGATATAGACAAGTAAAGGGATGGAAAACACAACACAACTATCTTTAGTCTTAACGCTGCCTTGTAATTCCTCAGATATTCAAGGTCGTGCCCCAGCATGAGGTCACCATTACTTTTCTTGGCCAGATAGACTGGGAGATTACAGAGGGAGTTGACTTGACCCAGTGAGCGAGTGTAGAGGGGGAAAATAACTCGAGAGCAGAAAACACAAAATTGAAATTGATCTCCATTCTTGCTAACGTCAGGGTGAGGATCGGGTCATTTCTGACACATTATGTCACCCTGGGGGGGGGATGACAACCCCCATTTGAGCAATCCTCTTTTCTTATCTTAACTATTCACCAGAGCTTACATATGTAGAATAAATATACTCTGGATGAGATTCTGTTGCAATAAAACAACAAGGCAGTCACAGATGATGCAAACGAGCCTGCCAACATACATGGTTAAGAGGTTTGTTTTTCTACTTCCCTGCTGACCGTTAAAGTTTGTGCGTTGTGGCGCTGCGTGGAAAGACTGCAAAGAAAACTTAGTGGTTGGACACAGAAACTCCTCAACACAGTGACAAGGATACATCTTGTGAGGAAGGCAACAGCGTGGACAGCAGATAAGGCTCATTTGGTACACAATGCCTAAGTCTAATATAACAGCAGCCTTCACCACAGTGTTCCAGCATGGCAGCACACTGTCTATTCAAGTACTATTTATCCCGAACTCTGTCTGTCAATTTGGTTTTTACCTCTTTGTTTTAATTTAAGCGCTAAAATGTGAAAGCACAGGGATGTGGACATTTTATATATATATTTTACTTGCATAATAGTGTCCAGCTGAGAGAAGGTGACGGTAAGGCAGAAAAAAGAAGGGTGTAGAAGTCTGTGGTTTTTTTACACTTGAAGCTAGTCTTCACCAGATTCCTGTGACACCTACCCACAGTTTGTTGTCATGGTAAAATGCATCAAGCAGCTTGACAATGTAGCGGTGGTCACATTTAGCCAGGATGTCAATCTCAACGATGTAGTCCTCCAGCTCCTCCTCACATTTTGTCTCGATCACTTTGGCTGCAGCCAGAGCCCCCGTCTCCTTGTTCCTGGCCTGAAGAGATGGAGAAACAGAACAACAGTCAACTCTACATGCCTGATTCATTTCTGCATGCATTTTCTTCATGTGCCAGGTGAAAAAGGGTGGAAAATCTAATACATCAAACTAACGATATCAATCTGTAAGAAAAATTGTTAATTAAACTTCCAAAGAAAACTTGCATCACTCTGCCAGCCAGACTCTTCTGGCCCAGTTGAAGCCAAAGAAGAGAAACGCAGTACAGCAATTAAGATGTTGACATGTGTAACATTTAGAGGCAACACAAGAACATTTAGAGGCAACACAGGAAAGGAAACTCCACACCCTCCCTGAGCAACTGGGGTAAAAAGAGGAACCACAAAAGCCGTTAAGTGTGGCTAAATTAAGACACACTCACACCGGCATTGAATTCCAAGATATTCTTAGTAATAAAAGGGAAGCGAACGTAAACATGAGTAGATCGTTCAGTGCTGCATCAAAACATGCAACCCATAAAGGTGACTCAGAGTGAGGCACAAGGCGCCAAACACATGTCCATCCATGCGTAAGAGAGAGAACGTTGTGAAAGTAGACTGATGGAGTTGTGTGTGTAAAAGCGACATTAATAAGAGCCTGCAGACGTGACCACACTCAGTGTACATAAAGTCTCAGAATAAAGTTGAAAAATTAGGCAGTGATCCATGCCGCAACGTTTGTTGTTATTGTTATTCTTATTGTTGTTGTTGTTGTTGTTGGGAGCCTCCAACATTGTCAGATCATATGGTGTGACTCAAGAAAAGGTTAATTCACAGGTTGCAAGCGATCAGGTGGAAGTTACTGTGTGAGGGAGTGTGAAAGGTGGTAATGAGAAAAGAGACCTCGACACAGACATGTCACAGAGTGAAACAGTGGATGGATGTGCACGTGTCCACCCGGTGACCTGGAGAAGCACAACACACTAAACAGCCCGCCGGGGGTCTGATGCCTCCACACTTTTACAGGGCCTGTGGGAAAAAACATCTGAATAAACAGAACAGGCTCGCCACACACACACACACACACACACACACACACACACACACACACACACACACACACACACACACACACACACACACACACCTCATTCCCGTTCGCCGTGACTATGTGCGTTTGTCAAACAGAGCTCCAGAGAATCCGAACTTCCCCCACAGTGTGAGTCAACAGGAGGTCTCCTCCTGCCATCGAATCATCAGTCATACAGTTAACAAGCCTCGGCAGTAAACATGGAGACACCGGACACTTTCACTCCTCTGCCAACGTCTCAGCTCTCTGCTATTGGCTCCTGTACCAACACAGTCAGCCTCGACAAACTCACTGCCTGGGGGTCTGACTTCCAGCAGAAGTTGCCACAGACCCACTGGTACTGTATGTGCACTGACTGTATGCTTGTTCGAGTTCTCTGCCAAACACTGCCAACGTTTATTGTAACAAGACTAGCTATATTAAAAGCTGCCATGTTATCTGTCCCAGACCTCTCTCTACCGTCTGGTCCATCTCTACCAAACAAAGAAGGCGTCCTCATGATTTCCTCCTCTCTAGACTCTCCTTGTGTGTCATATTTACAGACCAATGGAATGATGGCTGACTTACTGTATAGCTGAACAAGTAGGAGTATTGTAATGTTGTGTCTGGGGGCGTTTTGCAGTGAAACACTGGTCTCACAGAAAACGTATGAATCAAGACGTCAAAAGAGATCCGTGTGTGTGCACAGATGTGATCAACTTTTTGTCATGTTCAGCATTAGTGGACAGATATATAAACATATTCTGAATTATAATTTTTTTTACCAACCAACCTCCTGACCAGACTTCTCTCACACACACACACACACACACACACACACACACACACACACACACACACACACACACACACACACACACACACACACACACACACACACACACACACACACAAGTGGGATCACAGCTGAGGAATGTGCCTCTGGCCTTCAGATGGTTGGGGGAGTGGACAAAGAGGGTACACTGAGAGAACCGAGCCGGGTGAATATTTTGTGGTGCCTTTTTTTTTGCGTGGCTCGGGGAATGCATTACGTCAAGAGTCCTCAAGTGTTGTATGCAAACATGAATGTTTGTTTATGTGCATCTTACCAAATGTACACACTGCATAGAGAGGAAATTACACTGAAATGCCTCATTGTGCCCCACATGGGACCTCCTGACTTCCTACAAGCAAGCGTGACATCAATACACAAGTGTGTGTATACGGATGTGCGTTGTTCGGTATGTACACTCAAGAGAAATAATTGCAGGCAAGGCATCTAAGCAACCTTGAAAAGACCAGCAGCAGATCTCCAGACAGAGTTCCGTCATGTCAGATTAGTGAAATTAAAAGGTTAATTTCTTCAACCTTTCTGTGATTTTGGTACTTAGTTCAGAGACTGTTGACCTTACTTCACATCCGGACAAAGCACTCCCACCTTTCAGCAATAAAGCATCTCTCCAGATATTTAGCATTCATTTCTGGACAACCAATAATTGGAAAGGATACTGCATGTTGAGCATTTTTGCAAAGCTGCACATGATGCCATAGGTAAAGGTCGAGGAGCAAGAGTGCACAGTCACACCTTCAAAAAGTTAACGCCACGTTGATTGGTCGGGGAGCCAGAAATTAAAATAGAAAAGGAAAAGTCAACACCCGACAAGTTGTTCATAAAATATAACAAAAAGGCCTCGTTCACAAACATGCAGCATAATTCCATCTTTAGAGGGTGGACGAGTTGCTGATGTCACCAAGTTATACAGATTGATAATATTATTGTTACATAATAACAACCACAGCACTGAAGAAGTAGGCAAACAGTTCGCTGCTGTATCCATTCCAAGAGGGAACTATGCTTCGCTGCTCCTAATCCACTAACTCTTCACTCTCTCCAACTCTCCTCCAAAGGACAACAACAGTCTCTGGCTTTGTTTGGGGTCTGGTTTCCATGGAGATCAGAGGGGCTCGTTTCTGCTTCGTCTCGCTTGCTCGCTGCCTGGCCGTTCATTAGTGACTTGGCTTTCATGTGGGTTAAGTGCAAAAGGATTACTTAAAAAAGGACCCAACCTGGCAGAAAAACAGACAGTAACACTCAAGCCCTTCAACAAATTGTAACTTTCAAGCATCTGCTATATATTTGATATTTGTACCGACAATTCAATTTTTGAGCATCCGTTGCCCTTTCTTTTTTTTTTTTAACTCTCATGATGCTCATCCATCAGTTTATTTGCATGCATATTTCACCATATACACAAGTCTGATTCAACTCTTTTCATCCCGTTTTTAATCCTCTTACTGAGGCATATGTACGGCACACCTCTCTCACCTCCTCTCTCACAATTCATCATCTGCCACGCTGCACGTCCTTTTGTCTCCCTCGCCAAATACGTCTGTCATCCCTGCCTCTATATTAGCCCTCATCCGTCACATGAATGTATCCATCTGTTTTCAGTAACAGTCTGTCTGAAGACCACAACCCATGACCGAGAAGCTCACCGGCTGCTGCTCAACAAGAGCTTTAGAAAAAGCAGATGTTACTGACCCATGTGTGAGCATACAAACACACTGTATGTACTGGCAGACTAAGCAAACACACTTGCATAAAAGTGTGTGTGTGTGTGTGTGTGTGTGTGTGTGTGTGTGTGTGTGTGTGTGTGTGTGTGTGTGTGTGTGTGTGTGTGTGTGTGTGTGTGTGTGTCTCATTTAGCATTCAGCGCACACAGCCTTTTCAATTTTTATCAAGCTGGGAGTAATAATGTTTAATACTGTGTCTGTGTTGACTAGGGTTGGGTACCGAGAACCGGTGCCATATTCCAACACGTCCGGTACCTACCGGACCGAAAAGCAACGCAGATTTCGGTGCTTCCGGTGCCTGAGCCGATTTAAATATTATTTTTTGAAGTTAAAAGGTTTGAAGCTGTAGTTTGAAGTGTGTTTTGTATGTACTTATTTATTTATTTATATCTATAGTATACTTTAAACAGTTAATAATATTGTTCAATTTGAAGAAAAAAAATTGCCTTGGCAATAAAAAAATTATCAGTTCAGGCACCGGTATCGTTTTAAAAGAAATCGGTTTAGCACCGGTATCGAAAAAAACCCAAACGATACCCATCCCTAGTGTTGACTGAGACATTAATGATTACTGTGGGTGTTGGCTTAAAAGCACAGCGCCAAATCCCACTCAAAATGGAACAAACGCCTGCAGTGAGTTACAACTTCAAGCCTCAAAATAACCTGAATTATATATATTTTTCATTTTTACAAAACACATGTTAAGGAGTCTTTGCCCATTTAGACTGCAGGCTGAAAACAATAAGGAACAGTTAATCATATAGGGAATGGACCGGATGACCTCTTGAAACTGGTAACTTTCCCTGGGGTCAGTCACCTCCAGGTTGAATGAACATACAACATGCTGATGTGCATTTTCAGCTTGTATACAGTGTTCTACTTTCTACACACACAAACACACACAGGTCCCTTCAGGGGAATGTGTGTATATTAGACCTTTGCCCAGTCATAAACCTGTAACCCGGCCTTCCTCTGAAGGTTCTCCCCTTGTGTCTGCGAACAGGAATGTGGTTCTCAGCTCCTACATAATAACAGCAGCTTATAAAACCTCACCTCTGACAGCAGATGCCTGTGGAGGTGATGATGTCTTATTTTGATGAACAAGGTGCACAAACGAAGCCCGTTTGACCAGCTACGGATTGGTTTTACAGCAGAAATTGAATCTACAAAGTGTTCTTTTGGAGAGGTTCGATAACAACTGTATCAGAGAAGTGGAATAGTGAGAACACTTGTCCACATAAAGGAGAACGTAATTAAAGATAATAATAGTTCTTAGTTTGATTAATTTACTAAAAGACCACTTGTCTGTTTAGTTTGCTGGGGATGTATGAATCTTGTGAGGGAATCCTGCAGATAGTACCCAGGGCTGAAAAAGTCCTGAAGTTTATCAATCTACATTCATTAATTTCTTTGGTGCGAGTAGCCTGGTTTTGGAGATATTGTCTGTAGAGATGTCTGCCTTCTCTTGCATATAATATGACTATATAGCACTCGGCTTCTGTTGCTCAAAGTGCCCCAAATAAAAAAAGACAGCAATGTATTTTTCCAGAGATCATGACCCGGATACTCAACATAATACACCGACCCTGTTGTAAATATGGTCTAAATTATAATAAGAACATTTATCAAAATGTAAAAGTTTCTATCAATACCAATAGACATGACAAGACCTGCCCCTCAGTTTTGATAGTTTCTAAAATACTAATTTTACAGTGTAAAATGTATCAGCGCTATACCAGTGGGGAAAAAATATTAAAAAATAGTTTCATAGGCAAAGATGCACACTGGTGGCGGCAAAGCATGCATTCTTGCATATGGATGCCTGGCTAAACATGATGTCACAATATTTGTATGGCAACATGGTGTTTTCTCCTAAATGACTGACTGAAAAGGCTGTTTTAGGGTTGAAATATAGTAGAGTAGAAATGTCAACTTCATATCTCACTTTGTGGCTAACCCTTGCCTCAAAACGAGACAAAGGAATCAAATCATTGCATGCGTCTGTGGCTTCTATCTTTCTCCGCCTCTCACACAACCCGCTCATTGTGAATTTATGCACGGGCGTGAAGCTCATAACCAAGTGAAGTTCAAACTTAACACCCCAAGACAGAGCACTGACTCTTGACAGGATGTGAAAGTTTTAGATCAACATTGCAAAACGTCCCATGTTCAAAAGCTTGAAGAGACGGTACAAAGCAGGTCAGTGAGGCAGGAAATCCTGATGATGCCACAAACAACCCACGCTCACACGGCTTTCTTCAAGGAGTCTTAGTCTTAAAAGAATGAGAATATGTATGAATCAGAGATTCAACAGCATGAGTTTCATGATAGATGAGATCCACATCCTGACTACAGCATACAGTAAGTACTAAATACAAGTGTAACTATCTAGAACTGATCTGAAATCACTTCAAGTGAATGGCAGTTACAATGTGCAATTCAAACAGAGAGGAAATTAAAAATGGGACAGTGGAATGATAATGTCAAGACAAAAGATCCAATTCTCTGAGTGTAAGTAGAGGTGAATGGCTGTAAGTGGGTTTTTCTGCTTCTTGCATGTCATGCTTCTTCACGCAGAAGAGGCTCTCTGCAAGTGCCAGTTACAAAGTCGGCGCGACGACTCCCAGCTTGCTGCGCCCACGCCCACTCGACAAAGTTCCTATCAGTCGCTGTGGGCCCATCTGGTCCCCGAGATAAGACCCCCAGATTAGACTCCGAGTCCAACGATGGTCTCACTAAAGGCACTCCTACATACGTCTCCGGGGCATTGCCATGTTCTAAATTAAGACGTTGCAAAGGAAAGCCACAGAAGATGTTGCAACCTGTGCCCCCTCCCCCTCAGTGAGGACACCCAGTGGGTTTCTCTTTCACTTGTCTGGGGAGGACGATCATGTGTAAAGTGGTTCCTCCACAGCCTTTCACTCGTTCCACCATCTGTCAAATGCAAGTCAGCGCAGGGCCCAAGAAAACTGACAAGTCCCATTATTCAAACATTGTGTGTAGGAATTAGTTTTTTTTCAAATGTCAGGTTTCAAAATACTGACAAAAGATAATGTCATAAAAAAGAGAAACACACTGTGCCCTAAATCCAAGGGGATTGGCTATCTAAACTATCGGCTTGTCCTTTGGAAACATTGTATCAAGAAAGGGCTTCTTTTCCTTGACAACACCATACCATTTGCAGCTTACACTTTTCACTCCAATAACTCAAAAAAATAAAATATACCATGTGTTTTCCCCATGTTGTGATTGTGTACATAAGCCACATTGATGTTCATCTGTTCATCGTGTTCAAGAGTAATGCAATACTTGGCTAAGTCCTCTCGAGCAGTGCAAGTTTACATCACACACCAGTAGGGATAAGATGCACTATAGTTTTCACCCCACAATGGAAATTTGACGGAGCGTAACCTTACAACCTGCTCGTGTCTATGGAAACATCTTGCCAGCGGCAGCAGGGCAATGGGCTCAGCGGCACGTGGCCCATTAATTAGTGAGGGGAACCATACAACTCCTCTGTTTCATGCTTCAGTTGCAGACACACACACACACACACACACACACACACACACACACACACACACACACACACACACACACACACACACACACACACACACTCTCCAACAGTGGCGAGCATGCACAGACTGATAAGAGCGTCGAAAAACAAAGAAAGCATCCTATGAGACATCGGGTGGACAGGAAGTGAGACATTCTCTTGCTATGACATGAGGTATGAGGGACTTAAGTGGTTATGATGACAATGAAGAATCTACAGGAAGGCAAAGGTTGGGGTGTACAACATTGTGCAACATGTCGAGGCAGTACCGTCTCAAGGATTTGCACCAAAAAGGGCATCAAACATGAGAAATGCAATTCAATCAAACTGCAAATTTGAATCTAAAAGTACCACTAATTGCACTTGAGGCCAAACTCCAGCTGCCTTTAGCAAGGTTAAAAAGTTGTTGGCAGACCATTCATGACACAAGTACTAAATATTCTCAGTAAACCGTGTCAGGGGGAAGCAACATTTCTGAACTGTACCAACTGGACTGAACCAATCATCAGTCAGTCAGCAATTACCTAAAACTGCAAACAGTGCACTGCGAAGACGAGTTAAACAAGTCTTTCTGTGTTGTCTGACACCATCACACTGATAGTGAAGAGTTAAACTGCAACCGTGTGACAAAGAGAACAGCTTGCTTGTGTTTCCTTCTATGAGGCTCTTGCACCATGACCTCACATTTAAAAAAGGAATGCTCTGCATTTGGTTTGTTTAATCTGTCACATTATGTGTTAAGATGCTTCGTTAAAAACATTTGCGGCGAGAACGTTGTTTTTTCATGCACGTTAAATCTTTATTTTTGGTGTGTTTCACTCTTTCTTGCAAATTAACTTCTTTGTGGATGCATTGTGCAATATGTGAGCCTTTAAAGAAAACAACACAATGTCCAGCAGTTAAACCAAAGAACAATCTCAAATTCTTGGGAATAACTTTACCCCCTTACCCCCCCCCCAAAAAAAGAGCCAAAGATCAGATACATTTAGAGAAAGTATTGTTATTCCTGTCACATTCAACATGCAGCGGACTATCAACAGTAGGAAACCACAGTGGCTCTGACAGGATAGACTCTGGAAATAAAGCAGAATGCATTTGATAACCGAGGGATGGATTGCAATCCAGCGATATAAAAACACACGCACAACACGACAGGATTCATCCTTAACACTCCCCATACGCAACTAAGTGAGTTGTTATTCTCCCAATAGGGACATCAACCAGAGTCAGTTAGACAGGAGCACTCTGTAGTCTCAAGAAGAGACAATACTTATTGCTCTTCTGCTGTCTGTAACAGATCCAACAGTTTTACATTTTTTGCATGCCCCTAACCATCTGATAAACAGCTGATTTCACTTGTGACGGAGATACCGCCATCCCCCGCCATCTTCACGTCTGCTCTATCGCAGACTTTAACAACGGAAAAACATGTGCGATTCACCACTTGAGATCGTTTCCCTCCCACAGACAAGCCGATTAGTCTGATGTTCGGGAGCTGGGACAGGAAGTTGTCCCCCCCTGACGCAGTCCCACGGTTTCCTCTCTTGGCCATCATCTGCTCCCACTCTGCCCGCCTCCCCTCCATCTGACAGCTGCAGGTGTGGTGCTGTCCTCCTCCAACCCACTCAAGGAGAGGAAACAGAAGCCAAGGCAGAGGCTTGACATTTGCACAAGAAAGGGAAACTATAGTGGGGACACGAAACATGTCAGAAAGCTTGCAAGTTATTCAAGTGGAATCATGTTCAACACGACGATAAGCCATACATCACCGGTGCCTTAGTTTGAACGGTGTATACCGCCACACTGTAAAATGCAAAGAGTCCCCGTGTACTCTTCAAGCTTAAAATCACCTTGAGTCCAGTCAGTCCCTTAGCTTCCTAGAAGCACACTCAAAGCAGTGTTTGTTTTCACTTATTTTTTCTTCATCGTCAAAAGACTCTCCATAGGACTCCTCACATGCTCGTTCTGCTCAAAAGATACATTATTGGACAAATTATATAATATTCAGACCTGTGGCTATAAGCAAGATTTAACTATTTTCTTTTCAATTCAGTGCATACAAGTGACCAGTCCACTGACACTCTTCTGCCAATGTATGTGCTCCCAGTTTCATTTACCATGTTATCCAGTAAAAGCAAAATACCGAAATAAGGTGGAGTCCTCTACGACATTTTCTGTTAAGTGCAGACCTCTGGTAAGGCATCACTTCTTCCACTGAGGCTCCAGCTGTGTCAAAGACGCTTACTGTGCTCCTTTGGCCAGTGCAGACACAGAGTGCCTGTGCCATACTTCACAGAGGGGACTGACCACGCTAACAGATTCAGATTAAATAATGTCTCCGAGCCAAAAGTGCTGCTGCTGGGAGAGGACTGGACAGAACTAATGAAGGGTGGTTTCACTGTACCCGTGGCTGCTTCAGGCTGGACTCACAGTAAGGGCTGCATAGTCGGATGTTTTTTATGAACCTTCTGTACTGCAGACGTTTCACCCGGAAAAATCACAAGAAAAGTATCTTTTACGAAAACTATGATTGTTTGGAAGAGAGAAAAACAAGTTACTTCAACAAACGACTCCAAAACAAAACAAAAGGGATTCAAACAGAAGATGTAGTGGATCTCAGCATGAGGATGTGAACAATACTTGACTGACATGGAACAATATTTCATCCAGAAGAAAACTGTTCTGTGACACCCAAAGCTACAGCACGGGGATGACCGAAGTGTGTTTCACAGTGGAACTCTGAACCACATAATGAAATCATCATATTAGTCATAATCATCAGCAATGCTAGGAGGTCTAAGCATCCACAGGTGATGGGAAGCTGTTCGTGCCTCTACAATGTGAAATAGATGCTAAGAACGAGGAGTAAACAGGGTGGGGTGTTCCTATTGTTATGAACAATAGGAACAAAAGTAAAGTCAGCTATTTTATAATTTACAATATTTCACAGACAAACCAACAATATTTCTTGGAAAACATGAGTGACTTTGGAATCAGATTATTTAAACACGTCAGTATTCAAGATATTTTCTGTCATAACAGATTGATACAGGTGAGCAAGTTATCGATGACGTTTGAGATGATTAGGAGCTACAAACGGGGTTCATCGGTCCGCAGGTATGGGCGTCACTGCCTCGGGTCTTTGGCATCGCACTCACCTTGTAGACTTTTCCAAACGCGCCGTCGCCCAGTTCGCCAAGAATTTCCCATAGATCGTTCGGATTGATGTCCCGATGAACGTGCTCATACTGCTTGACTTTCTTTTTGATGTCAAGAGAAGGCAGCCGGAGTATCCTGCTGAATCTTGCGAATGCCATTATTTACAATGCAACAACATTAATTAAAAAAAAGGAAAAAGTATTAAAATGCTCTACACCGAGAGCATTACGCACGTGCCCGTCAATTAGATTTTTTTTTTTTTATCAATATTCACTGTCCGCGTAAATGAAAACTGAGCAAGTTGAAAGAAGTTACTCTACTCCGTCCCTGACGACCAGGTTCTCTGAAGGCTCCGCGGTCATAATCCCATTCACAGAGCTGCTGGACGCGCGGTGACCACCTGCCGCTGGAAAACACGATAGAGTAACCGCCCAGCCTGACAGCCCGCCGGAGCCACTTGTTGCTTTCTAACCGTGCGAAAACGCCCCGCCGTCGATACTCAACAACCACTCCCACTGCCGTCATGGAAATGTAGTTTCTTTTAAGGAACAAGCGGCCGTCACCAGCGCGCCGATGAGGCAAGAGGACTTCATGTCCGGGTTGGCGCTGCGGGTGTCCTCTGGAACAGCTGTGCCGTCCACAAAGCTGCTGCCACACTTCAAGTGCCATTGGTTTTATTACGAACCCAGTTTGCTGCTTTTTCACATCAAACCGCATCACTGTAATTTCTATCGTTTGGCTTTGTGTTTCACAACAAATACGGGACTCAGACTTTGGGTGATACATTGTTACAGGTTCCGTGTTCTGAAAGTCTTAAACGCCATTATCAGTAGTTGTTTAATCATCATGTATTTGCAATGTTCAAACTTTATTCTGGCTAAATTAACGTTGCTCTTCTTCACCTGTGCAGGCAGTAACATAGCGCCTTCTAGTGGCGCATTTAGCTCAGTGAACTTGGACCTGTTGAGCGTGTGCAAAACGACAGAAAGTGAGAGCAGTGGTGGAAGAAGTCCACAGAGACTTTACTTCAGTAAAAGTGCAAATACCATGATCTAAAAATACTGGATTGAAAAAGTGTAATTCCAGAATATTACATTATTCTGTTATCACTAACAAATATGTAAAAACTATTTCAATGTTGTAGGTCGTTAATGTGGAACCAATTTTAGATACTTTGTCCACTGGGAAGATCCAAGATTAGTATACGCTATGCTTCTGCATCAAGTAAAAAGTGTAATATGTCCCAATGAGATGTAGTAAAGTAGAAGTATAAAGCAACAGAAAAGGAAATACTCAAGTGGTGTACACGTATGTCAAGATTTTACTTAAATACGTTTGAGTAGAAGTACTGAGACACAGTCTTCTTTTGAGTGACACAAAGCAGTCAGACGAGGAACTACCTGATTTACAGTAATTTTGTCAACTGAACACATTTGAAAAGTGTAAATACTAAATTGAATGATATCATAACTCCATTTGATGTTACAGTGTCATGGTTCTGGTATCGTGCATGCTGACTTGCTGTCACAGTTAAAAGCTATTCCTAATGTTATTAGTTACATTATCATGCTTTTTCTAAATCACAAGTCAAAATGTCTGCTGTGAAAATCCTTAAAATCACCTGCTGTTTATGTATTATATAATACTTGAGTAATACTGTAAGAACAAGTAGAAAATATCTTGAAGAAGTAAGATGTATATATAGTGTGTATCGTGTCTTGTAACTGATGTATGGAGCCTTAACCCGCTTTTGTATTTCATTTTATCCCCGCCCATCATGTAAAATGACAATACCAATAAGCGTTTTAATAAAGTTTATTACATACATTTTTGCCTCAGGCAATGTCCTGCAATGCATAATTTAATCTGTTATTACATGCAGTATATTACAAGTTCAAATATGTGCAACTTTTAATATTATTAGCTGTTTGTGAAATCTTCACTGCTCCTGTAGTGTCGCCCAGATTGACTTGTGGGTTGTAAAATGTTAAATGGACCAAAACAATACACGATTTAAGAAACACTGCAACTTATTCCCTCTGTCAGGCAGCAGCAGAGGGAAATATTCAAACCACAGTCAATGTGCTGTTCATAAGTGGGTCCCTAGAATCCATACCAAAGCATCCTTTGGTATGTTCTGTATTATAAGATTTTAAATGCATATTATTCATGCAGGTTCCTATCATTGAACATCACATGTATAACATCTGCATTTGGCCTTCACAAGTGCACAGAAGGTGTATAGTATCTTATATTTATTGTATTGTGGAGATGAAATGAAAATAAAAATATCTTGACTAAACTTGGAAATTGTCTGGTGTACAGACTTTGATGTTTAATTTTTAGACAAGTTTGCCGACAGGAGGAAAAAAATGTACTGAATTATGGTTTCTCCAGTGACGTAAACCAACTTTTGTGAGATTTATGGATTTTGTAGTAGACAATGAAGGTCTATTTTTTTGACTTTCTTTAATTAAAATGTATACATGGCGTTGTGGTTATATATATATATATATATATATATATATATATATATATATATATATATATATATATATATATATATATATATATATATGTATATGTGTGTGTGAGAGGCCCCTGACCGACCCCTCCCCACCAACAGACGCCTGTACAGTGTCACTACTATATATATATATATATATATATATATATATATATATATATATATATATATATATATATATATATATATATATATATATATATATAGTTTATATGAATGTATGCTGCATTGTCATAGTTGCACTCCATGCATGACCCAATATTACACACATTTATCAGTTACCCATTTCATAACAGGTGATAATAATAAACGTAACTAATTACGTGCCGCGTCGGTGACTTCCGGCAGCTAGGGGGCGTGACCCAGTGACAGCGGGTTTTATCAATATTCAACGTTCTATTTTCTAAGCCCAAAAAGTTATTTCTTGGATCTTAGCTGCCATCGAACGTGCATGTTCCAATAAAAGAAAAGTTTCACTTTATTCTCCTAATTTCACCTGAATACTCCACCGAGTGAAGAGCTAAACTAAGCACCTCAACTACTAATAGCTAGCTAACGAACTCAACTATCAGTGAACAACAAGGTAAGGAGTTAAACAGCGTATTAGCCAAGTAGCAATGTGTGTTTTCACCCAGAGTACAAGTTAAACACTCATGAAGTTAGATTAAAGAAACTCAAATTCTAAAGTATTGTCAGCACAATGACTGTAACATAACTAATTATCATGCAGATTGGCTCATTTCAAAGTTATATGTCATATCATGTTTTATAATATTGGATTATTAATACTGATTCATCAACATCTAAGCTGCATTTAAAGGCAGCATGCTGTGCAAATGAAAGCAATGATACACTATGTACTGTTGGGTAACTTTGTTCAAATGCTTAATATTTTATAAAAGTAATTCGTTAAGTTGTGTAAAATGTTTCTCTGCAAACCCCTGTGAAAGGGGTTTGTCATTATTCAACATTCTATTTTCAAAGCAAAACAATGTTTTGTCTATGATCTAAGCTGCCATAGAACGTGCATGTTCCAATAAGAGAAAAGTTTCACTTTCCCCTCATTTCACCTGAAGACCCTACCGAGTGAACGGCTAAACTTCTCCTGAATAAAAGCACTTCAACAAAGCTGGCTAGGAAACTCAACCATTAGTGAACAATAAGGTGAGTACTCAAACAGATGATTAGCCAATTAGCAATGTGTGTTTTCACCCAGAGTACAAGTTAAACCCTCATGAAATTGATTTTATTATCTCTCTAAACTTTATTCTCTTTCAGGCCTCTTTGTGGGACGCCTCAGCGCGGGGACTACTGCGGGGATCTACCTCTCTTGCCCTCTCTTTGTTGTACACCTTGATGTGGGACAACGCAGGGACGCCTCGACGCGGGGATTTACCCCTCTCACTCTCACAGGTCTCTTCGTGGGACGCCTCGACTTGGAAAAACGCAGGGATGCCTCAACACCCCAGGTGAAAGCAATTATAAACTATATATTGTTTTTGTTTTTTTGTTGATCTACCTCTCGTTTTCTCTTTCAGGGCTCTTCGTGGGACATCTCTACGTAGGACAACGCGGGGATCTACATCTCTCGCTCTCTCTTTCAGGCCTCTTCGTGGGACGCCTCGACGTGGGACAACACAGGGATAAACCTCTCTCACTCTCTCTTTCAGGTCTCTTCGTGGGACGCCTCCACTTGGGACAACGCAGGGATCTACCAACACCCCAGGTGAAAGCAGTTATAAACTAAGTATTGTTGTTTTAGTTTTTTTGTTGATCTACCTCTTGTTTTCTCTTTCAGGCCTCGCCGTGGGACACCTCAACATGGAACAAGGCGGGGTTGCCACAATGCTGGGATCTCACTCAAATAAAATAAAAAACACAAATAAAATAGACTAGCCTAACTTTGTTCAATGGTAAATTAAAAAAAAAATGAAAAAACAGCACCTCTAAAGCTCACTAATAAACTTGTTGAAAGTGGAAAATAAAACGACAATTTGAATGCTAGTCTCGCTGTTTCCCCATATTTCAATTCTAACCTACTAACTTCACATCTCCTCATACGACTCGGTTGAATTTCAGTCAAACAGAATAATATCAATATAATTATGAAGAATCAGAATTGCTTCAAAGTAATAAAATATACAATCCATTAGTAAAAAGACTACTTTCACATGCCTCCTTCGACAGCTCTGGACCACTTGTAAATTGTCTTTATACCTTAGAGAAAATTCAAACTACAAAAAATCTCTCATAAGTCTCTCATACAAGCCACTAAAGAAGGAATACGTTCGTACGAGTTGTTCTTGCTTTAGCAGCTACAGTGCTTTGGACCATAGAAGTATGTATGAACCCAATCCTAAGAAAGCCCTTTATTTTTAGTTTAGTTACTATTAACCTAAGTTATCAAATAGATGTAGTGGGGTAAAAAAGTGCAATATTTGTCTCTGAATTGTAATGGAGCAGAATTTTAGAAACAAAGACAAAAACTCAAGTGATGTGCAAATACCTCAAAATTGGCATCAAATGTTTGAGTTGATGTCTTTTGTTGCTTTTGCCCTCTCAAGATTTGTTTCTATACATCTCTTCGTATGAGTCGAGTATTGAACGATGGTATATACATTGCATGATGATTTACAAAA
Organism: Taurulus bubalis; assembly: GCF_910589615.1. Lineage (NCBI taxonomy): Eukaryota > Metazoa > Chordata > Actinopteri > Perciformes > Cottidae > Taurulus > Taurulus bubalis. Next base: position 28,879,764 of record NC_136590.1, on the reverse strand, counting down.
CATAACGGTGCCTTGTAGTTTACTCCAATAGCCACAGTCCCAAGGTCCCAACTCTACTTCAGCACCAATGGAATTAAATTGTTGCATGAATTTTGCCTATTTATGCATCTTAAATTGCAGCACATTGAGTTTATACATTGAAATGAAATTTGCTATATAAATAAAACAGAATAAAACAGAAGACTCCAGACAGCACTGAGGCTAAAAAGGGAAACATATATAATAATATTGATCATGAAGGTGATTTATGCTGTAAATTATATTCCCATTAGACCCCTCGCTGCTGTCACATTATGTTACATCTTTTTTATCCACTAGATGGGGCTAATTTCACAGATTTTAACTCCTTCCATCCTCTTGAGCTTTCCAGTCAAGTGTCCTCCAGCTTTATGTTGAATAATAGTTTTCTTAATATAATATAACCAGGATTTGTCTAAGACCGATTCTCTTTCTTTTAACTCACTTTTTATTTAGTTTTCAACAACATAACATATATTTTCAGACGGTCACATTCTTTGTCAATTTTTCAGTTGTATGTCTTGATACCCATGATATTCAGGTACAGTGTACAACACACAGAAAGAATTAACAAACATCAAATGGTGCTCACTCCAAGAAAAAAGAGAAAACAAAAGAGGAGAAATAAGGATATTACTAATGAATAGATTGTATCCATGAATAATGAAATACACATAATTTAAATAGGATGAATAGGAAAAACCCTCATTGTAATAATAATCCTGTGACAGGACTCCAGCGTTTTGTAAAGATAGACTTCTGGAGCTTTAATGAATATGTGATTCACTCCATTTGATGTGTCCCATAGATTCTCTGTTTTTTAGCATAAAAATACACTCACTTCCAAAACTAGGACAACATTGGGCACGCTGTAGAGCTTTCTATGACACTCTAAAAGAAGAGAACAGCTCCTGATGCTGCCAAACTGCTGATAACAAATGGGCCTGCTTGTGAGTGGTGCTCGCCACCTCTGTGTTGAGAGTTGGAGGTCTGTCCCCTACCTCCCTATAAGATGGATGGCCCACACTGAGCCTGTCACGGCATGACCGAGAGGCTCAAAGAGGAAGAAAAAGTGCAGTGTGCTGCAAGCATGTCTCCGGTCCCAGAGTCCCACCATACAGCCATTCTCCTTTCGACCTTGGCCTGCTCAATTAACAGGGGACAGAAGTGACAGTCCTTATCGTGGACAGATGTGTTTTACAATTAATGGCCACAGAAGTTAATGTACGATGAGAGATTTGGACGACAGAGTTGTGGTCCGAAAGACAGCGTATTCCAATGCAACAGACACATATTCTGGTTTTATGTACTGTGTAACCATGAAGCTGTGACACATAACAGGAGGACACTTCTTTTTGAGATTTCTCGAGGACAACTAATCTGGCTTTCACATATTCAAATAGTTATCCAATTCTATACCTTTAGGATGTCCAGTACAACCACGATACTCTATTAGAGTATGAGTATGAGTTAAGTGCATTGCTCAGCAGGACCCCAACAGTAGCAGCTCTGTTGAGGTAAATGAGGACAGCTGGGAGTCATTCCCTTAACTCAACCATTTCTTTTCCAACTTTTTACATATATTTTGTATGAAAAAGTATCATCATGTATGGGAGCAACCTTATATTTCACGTTTACAAAAAAAAATGTCAGTATGATCGATATCACTCTATATACTCTATATACGCTTACTCTATATCTATACCTCTCTGGCAAACAGAGTTTCTTGCTAAATATGAATATTAAAGGAATATTACCTTGATGCCTAATGAGATAACAAAAAAACAAAAGCAGTCATGAAGCACAATATGGCCACTATAGACTCACTATGGAACACGAGAGAGACATTACTGCATAATTACTATTTCCACATAACTTTAAAGGCTATTATGAGACCGTAGGCTCAGCTGGTCTATACCGTCTGCAGGCTCGTTGTCGACAGGCTGCCCTGCTGAAGTGCCTTTAAGCAAAGTGGCAAAGCAGTGTCTTCTCTGGGGGGCGCTGTGCTCCAGCTGATCAGGAGCCCTGACTCATGGTAACATGAATAATTCCCTGCAGATGTAAATAAAGAGTACTGTGAAGCTATGCGAATATGAGAGTGATGCATCCTGATACTGTGTGTTTGTGTTGTTGTACTGATGATCCGCATACATATCTATACTGTTTATACAATCGTCTTACTCTTAATTTTAGACCATGACACAGAAGAAAAGCACTCCAGCGGACTCTGCGGTGTTTAACTGACTTTACAGTGAACTTGTGGCTATGACATGGCAGTTTATCCGTGATATGTCTTGGATATATATTCCAGATGTTCAAGGTGTAATTTAGTTAGTATCTTTCTGAAAATTCACAAGGGGGTGCAACTTTTTTTTCTTCTTTATTTTTTAAATGAGTGAATGCTAAAGACAGGACAGGGGAGCCTCGGCTCCACAGCAACAGCAAAACCAGTCCATATGAAACGTGCCTCTCCAGACGCACGGTGGTGACCAGCCCATTACACTGGCGTCGATGTGGAGGTCATTCTCTCACCAGAGCAACGCGCCGAGCCGTCCCCCCCGTCCCCCCCGCCCTCCCGAAAGCAAGGGGATCTCGCACTGCACTCCGTCGGCGCATCCCGCAAGTCACGTCTCGCCGTGTGGTTCCGTTCTTTTGGGTGGCAGGTGTCCCGGTGCGTCGTACAAGCGATGCTTTGAGCTGCGCTGTTGCTCCCCTGTCGCCTGGCGTCTCTGCAGCAAACCGGGAAGCTGGAAATGGTCCCATGCCCGACTTACCGGAGGCGTTCAGAGGTAGGTGCCCACAGCTGTCCTGCATGGATGCAGTGGAGGGGGTCGGGGGGGCACCCTCCACCCAGCGCATGTTTGATCAGATAAGGGGCTCCGAGCACAGTGTCCTCTGCGGGGAGCTCAGCACTGCGGCTCCACGCACTATTTTTTTTCTTCTCAGAAATATTTTGACTTAAAATATGCTGTGGTGACCTCATCATACAGTGTGAGAATGGCATTTATGAAAGGGGGTTTCCCCTAGCGGTTGCCACCATGACTTGAACTTTCTCTGTTGAACCCTAAAATGCATCTCAGATGCTCAGTTCAGTCACTCATTCTCCTGTAAGATATTATGGGATGCGCTGTCATTGAGTTCTAAAGTATTAAGCAAACCTCATAGTAAAGCTGTGATATGAATATTGTATTATCATGGCAGACTAAAATCTTTAAATAGACTTGCTTTCTGACAGTCCAACAGGAATATAACATTGTAAGATGCATACCTGATTTATTTAATATGTCTATGTATTCATTTTTAGGCTTACATGTTTCATCAGGCGGTTTTAGTTTTAGTTTTTTTTTTGTCTACTATTGGAACAAAGCGTAGTAACTCGTGAAATGGCACGTCCTGGAGAGGGGAGCCTGAGGGATTCCATTTACTGTACACAATGCCAGCAAACTATAAATCAAAAGACTCCCATTTTGTGTTCCTAATGGGAAAACCGATCATACCATTCATCACACATGCACTGCAGACGCTGCTCCACTGGGATGAGTTTCTGATTAAAATGTAAAAATTAAATAATTGATAAATGACAGATGAAGGAAGGAAGGAGAAAAGGAAGGAGACCTGCATATGTAAAAATAATTATGAAGGTAATTCTCCCCTGTTGGCCAATCAAGTTGATTACTAATCAAGACCTTAACATTCATGTTCCTGCTAAAGTGCTACGATTATGGATATGAGCTTCAGAGCCATGTTTTTTTCAGTTCTTTTCAATCTTTCCGTTTACAATTAGATGCCTAGCCATTCATATCTCAGAGGCTCTACCTGTTCCTCCCACCCCTCCCTCCCCCTCCTATCATCCTGCTGGTGGTATCATGTTTTCCTGCCTCCCCTCACAGGTTGGACTCTCAGTCAACAGAGGGTCACCGCCACAAACCCATAAGCCACCCACCTCCTGCCTGGCGAGAGTTGTACGTCTGCCTGCATTCATCTAAACGGCATGAAGACCGACGGGGAACTTACACCGTAGTACTGCCTCTGAGTGTGTGTGTGTGTGTGTGTGTGTGTGTGTGTGTGTGTGTGTGTGTGTGTGTGTGTGTGTGTGTGTGTGTGTGTCAAGGTGGAGAGTTGAGAAGGAAGACAGGACCCGTTCAAGTCAGCAAAACCGAGCCAGCTGCTGCGTATGTGTGCGTCAGGGATAAACAGTCCAGCACGTGAGCGTGTGTGTGTGTGTGTGTGTGTGTGTGAGGGCTAGTGTCGACCAGGCTATGAGTGCGTCTCAGAGGGAGAGGCCGTTCGATGCTGAGTTGAGTTAAGGGAGCAGACCAGGAGAATCTGTAAGAGGAGCAGCCATGGGGCTCGGACAGTCCAGCAAGGCTCCGGTCACCGACGACACAGACGAGGGTGAGTTCGAAAGCATCTCACGTTCTCAAGTGACTTTTCCTCTTTTTGTTTCTCTACCCGTGTGACCTGGAAGATAAACAGGGGAACGTGGGTGAAACAAAAGTTGTTAGCAGGATTCACCAGTGTTGACTGTCTTATCTGCAGCCTTATCAATGATATTAGCTAAGAAAATGAATTGCACGTACAGTAAATGGTTGTGACGGATGTGATGCTGATCAGGGCTGCCACCAGTCGTCCTTAGCAAATGGAAACGAGGGAATACCCTTTGATATAGCCACAGCATTGTATATGTACACAAATAAACATAGTGTAGAGGGCATAGAGTAGAATACAAATGTGTTGAAGATATCCATGGAACTCTTCTGGACATGTTTCTCTGATGTTGGCTTCGATGGTGAAGTATTAATATTTATGATTATCTAAAATAGCTTGAATCTTGCCAGATCTTTCTCTTTTTTTCGCCATCGAGGTCAGCATCAAACAGAGTTACAATTTTAATGGCAAAGCTTTGTTTGAATGTATTTCCCTTTTCTTTGTAACTTGAGTAGATAATACAATGTGATTATATCAATCTGAGGCATATCTCTGGAATTAATTCCATTCTGGCAGCGTCCCAGGGACTTCAAATAAGTCAGTGTTACATGAGTCTGTGATATAGTCAGAAGTGAGGTGGCTTTCCTTGGTGTTCCCTTACTGTAGATTTTGTTTGTACAGTGTTTCCCAGATGACCTGATACATTTGTTTCTTTTTATTAAGTTGTAAATCTAAATACCATTTGATGGGTTCATATAAGTTATCCTTTGAGTTTTCAGTTATTTATTTGTCCGCTGCAATACCTATTCCATTATTGTGGGACTAACCCCCCAAAATGTTTTCACTCCACCTGATGCAATTCATATCTTTGGCGTTCTCTTTGACACTGGAGGCAAACCTCAATCGAAGAGGAAACCATTATTCACGGTTAACCTCGCCGCTTAGTCATCTAACGTGCTGTTCTGGAAATGTCACTCATAACAGAGTGTCTCTGAACTCTCGAGTTAATGCAACAGTGCACCGTACTCCTCACTCCTCGCTCACTAAACAGCGTCGGCGATTTCACAGAGGGCCGGGGAATAATAAACATAGAGACACATTGCTATGAATTAGAAGAAGGCCGGCTCACTGGAAACAAAGTAATCCCCTCACTCATGAAAGACACAGGCAGCGTTCTCCTTTTGACGCCGGCGGGTCGCTGCATGTTGAGCACGTGTCATGCAAAAAGCAATAAAGATGCAAATTCAGTTTTCACTTCTCACTTCAGAAACATCAAAAGTGGCTTCAAGGTAATACCGTAATTTGTGTTTGTTTTGTTAATTTAATGACATTTAAAAAAATATATAGATTTATAATTGTTCGTAAATGCTGAGGTTAGCTAAGTGCAATTTTCATGCATAGTTTCTGTGCGGCTAAAACACTTTGAATATAGCTGGTGGTGAAGTTGTGAAGAACAGTTGGCACAAATGGTTGAGCCCACCTTATTTTCAGTAAGCAAGAGAGATACACACACAACATATTAATATAAGAACATATTTAGAGAGATTGTGATGCACCTTATCATTTAATGCTGCTTTTGAGGCATATTGTAATTTGCTGTGGCAAAAAAACTTTCATAGCTCTGTTTATTTTGTAGTTTACATTGTAAATGCATGTAAAAAAAAAAGCCAATTTATCCATTAGTAAAATTAAAAACATTAAAAATAAAAAGCAGTCCAGAGAAGACGATATATTCTTGTATCTAAACTTCAAATATTAAAACAAAATTTCCCCCCAAAAATAATCAAAATGTATAATTGTTTATTACCTTTATCAGATTAAATGTAAAGACTGCTTTCCTCGCTGGAATCAGTGCAGAGACAGATGCATATTTTGCCATTCAACCCATATGAGTTGATTTACAGAAAGGCGCATGCATGAAGGTGAACTCTGTCAAGACATGTTTATCTCCTCTGAGAATGATATGTGCACCACATTGGCTCCCTAATGTGCGACAGACATTTTCCACCCTGTGCAACCAGGACACTCTGGTTAATGGACAGACCCTGTTTACTGCTGATCATGCTTTATTCACATCACAGTGGCACATGGACCCATGGGTTCTGTTTCAGTTGTCAGAGCAACAGCGTGAGCGCTGATGTTCCCACGTTGGTGGGTCTGTAAGTGGCTTCTGTGTGAGGGAGGGGGAGACGGAGTGAGACAGTGTGCCCAAAATGAGACGGCTGACTTTGAAAACGTCACAGAAACACTTCAACGACAGGAAGATAGACAAAACTAAACTCTTTGTTCCCATCTGCTTTCTGTAGTTACCTATTGTGTACGGTGTGTATAGGACTTTAACAAACTCATGATTTATTTGCCCCTCATTTACATATTTTTCTGTTTCTGTACATAAATGACTCTGAAGTGACTTGAGGGTCGCCAAATTTAAAACTCTTTTTCATGATTGTAAAGTTTTGGGACACAACAACAACATGACACATTCCCCAATACTTACTCCAGTGCCAAACTGTTTTTAGGTATTATTATGAAAGCATTCTTTTTTTTTAAAGAGTGATGTCTTGAATGATCGTGCTTCGGGCTGAGTGCAACAGGCTGGATAGCAAAGTTGGAAAATATTGAGAAACTGTCAGTAAGAAAAATAACAAAAAATACAAGCATCATACTTAAAAATAAGTGGTCTTCTTGACTTTATTGCTAAAGTAACCTCAACCAGGCTCCTTCTGTAATTTTCCAAAAGAACAGCCTTTCTGGTCCACATGAAAAGTTGCAGCTGGCATTTTCAAGTTTATGCACTCAGCAGACCGTTTCCGGGTTTCAACAACACCGAGCTCAAATTAAAAGTCTCATGTCTGAGCAGACCTGACATTTGCTAATGTTCGCAAGGGCCCGTGTGGACAGCTCTGCAGAGGTTCACATAGAAAACAGAATGTCCAAAACCACCTGTGAGTCCGTTTAAGTATATGAGAGCGTTTGGTGTTTACCGAGAGCAAAAACGGAGAGCCTTCTTCAAATTTTGTTGGCGTTGTGCGGACATACACAGAGACAGAGACTATGTTTGTCGGACAGAAAAAGACGGGCATAGACAAAGAGTACAGTGAGACGCGAGGCTCAAACTGAACAAGCGTGATTATTTCAAACCAAACTGATAAGCATGTGTCAGTCAAATTCAAATTGACTAGTTCTTCAGTGTGATCGTTTCCGTAATTAGTTTAAGCCATGGAAAGGCTGTCAATGTGTCAATCCCACTCGTGCAGATATCAATCATTACACGGTCAGTTACTCATGTGTCCATCATTTAATACAGCACATTTAATCATTCAGAGTCCTGCTGGTAAAATATGACCTTCCCCCTCTCTCTCTCTCTCTCTCTCTCTCTCTCTCTCTCTCTCTCTCTCTCTCTCTCTCTCTCTCTCTCTTAGGGCTCTGCCCTCTCATCCATGACCACAGCTGTCTCTCAAAAAAACCCATCAGAGTAGAATCTGAGAAACTCAGCAGAAAAATCTGAGTGTGTGTCTTGTATGCTTGGCATACAGCATCTGTAATTCTATGCACGCATGTGCGTGTGTGTGTTTGATTGTGCATTATAAAGCGGGCCTCACATGGTCATTTTCAGAGTTGGTTGTGCAAACACTCCAACACAGACAGTGTGAGAGGAGGAAGTGCCAATGATACGTGACTAACAGAGCATAACATTAACTGTCACATCCAATAGATCTAGTGACTGCTGGCAGAATTGGAGAGTGTGTGTGTGTGTGTGTGTGTGTGTGTGTGTGTGTATGTGTGTGTGTGTGACTTTTGCAAGAGAAGCAGGTAATGTTTATGTCCATTAAATATGTGTGTAACCTTTTGTAAATGCATTGTGAAAAAATGGGTGCATTTCTTTGTGTGTGTGTGTGTGTGTGTGTGTGTGTGTGTGTGTGTGTGTGTGTGTGTGTGTGTGTGTGTGTGTGTGTGTGTGTGTGTGTGTATGGTCAGATAAGTGGGCACCAGCTGTTCCATCCTAAGGGAAACAACATGGAGGGGAAACCATCTGTCCTGGTTGTCATGGTAGCAAGGAACAAACAGCCCCATTCGGTTCCAATTGGCGATAATTGTTGCTGATAGACGGAGGGGAGTGATATAGGGAGGGAGATAGGGAGTGCTCTGGTTTAGATTGTGTGTGTCTGTGAGCATGTTCAATAAGTGTGCAGGGGAGAGAATGATAAAAAAGACTGAGAGGATATCGAAACTGCAAATAAACAGAACTTAAAATCGTTCTTTTGTTCATGCAACGATCATAAAAAGACTTATTTGTGCCAAAGCTTATTTTACCTCCATTGGCTTCATCTTGACAACCTCAAAGTAAACCTACTGTAACTGTACTGACATTTAACATTCATCTTGTTCTATTAATTGAAATAAAATGATCTTTTTTTTGTTTTAAATGGTCATTTTAGCCATACAGATGATGTGTTTAAAGCTGATTTCTAATTTATGTTTTAAGTTATTAGTTGAAATATACCATTACCTAATGTCAGTATCATTTATAAAAATACATTTTCTCTCTTCTTTGGAAAAAAAAACTACTACTATTGCTTAAACACCTGGGCAAGAAAGTGGTGGTCCTGCTGTCTTCTTGTGCCACTGTTGTCTAGTATTGATCCTGGGCTGTTGTATCAACTTGTTTTCTAAGTGCGGGAGAAATGTTGCTGTAATTTAAAGATATTCTGTCCAAAATTATTTTTTTGTATTCAACAAAAATGTACAACGGTTTTCTACTCTTCTCTCTCGCAGTGAATTTCGACCACTTCCAGATCCTGAGGGCAATAGGAAAAGGAAGCTTCGGAAAAGTAAGTCTGTGTTTGCAAAAATGTACCAATGTTACTCAATGTCAGGGGAAACTGGCTCAGAATGCTCTGGAAAACATGCAGTAAATTACAAACACACAGATAACGCATAAACATTCTAACACTACAATACAAGCACTGACACTGAAATTAACACATAATCATGAACAACATTAGTGTTGCTGAGGGAACGATAAACATTTGTGCATGAAAAATGACCTCTACAATTCATCAGTTATTCAATGCTGCACATGAGACGCATCAATATACCATGTCCCCTCTCCGTCAGTACAATACTGTCATGGTTTGGCCTTCAGGTTTATTTTGCTCGAGATAAACCAACAGCATGACAGCAATCCTATTTCCTCCTGTTGTTAAGACACGTAGAGCAGAGTAATCCACAACAGCACTCGCAGCACATGTGAGAACATATAGCAACGCATACGCGCATGCACATATATACACTGATCCCAGACCCTCAAGGCAACTACACTCCAACGACAGATAAGCAGTCTAATCACAGTAGATGGCAAGCTGTTCATTGGGGGGAGTGATGCGATCAGGGTTTGGCTGATTAACCGTGCCAGCTGGTCCACAGATCACTTTCTTAGATAGCGGTAATCACTGGCTTATTGACGCTTGTAACTACAAATGAATATGGAATATTACTCCTCGGCATATTGAAAATAGTGCCCATTCTCGGAGACATTGTCAAAAGGTGGGTAGTCACGTACAGTTTGATTTATACGTATTTATACGTATATTTGATTTATTTGTATACGTGTAATGACAGCTGCCCAGATTGCACTCGGTGTTACATTCTGCGTTTTGCAGAGTCCTGCTATTTATTCCCACTGATACATAAACACACTGAGTGCTGTTTGAAAGCCTTTTTATGCATTTTTTAAATATACGACCCCGGCAATTATAATGAATGCCAACATGACGTTTCCCATCTCTAGGATGGAAACTATGTGGGTGTGAAAAGTTTAAGAAAGGATTACATTCCTGATCACAGAGATTAAAGAAAAAATGTCCTTCCAGCCTTGTCGGATATTGCAATATAGCATCTTCATGCGTCACAAGCAATAACGCTTGAGACAAACATGGAGGAATGATGGAAAACACGCGACTGTATTACAACAGTTTGTAAAAAATATATTGTTTGTCAATGTGTCAAACAGAATGTCAGCATTTGATCAATTCTTACTCTTTAAAATCTTTAAAAGTATGCTGATTAGCAACTGTTATTGATGATCATGTCTGGACAAAACAGGAAGGAATGATGCATGTTGTTTCTTTTTCATTAGATAGTATTGCAAAAAAGGAATGGCGATGTTTATTGTGTTACCGCATTGTCAGTAAGGACGACATTATCTGTTGAGAGTTTGCAGAAAGCAACTTCAACAGCCTTGAAAGTACTGAAGCAGAAGCTTGAGACGCACTAGCAGAGCAACAATGAAGTATTCAGAGCATGTTGACCACTGCAGTGAAAGGAAACTACCATTATGTAATCTTATCATCAGGTCTGCATTGTCCAGAAGAAGGACACCAAGAAGATGTACGCAATGAAGTACATGAACAAGCTGAAGTGCGTGGAGAGGAATGAAGTGAGGAATGTCTTGAAAGAGATGCAGATAATGCAGAACCTTGAGCATCCGTTCCTGGTCAACTTCTGGTAAGCCGCTGTGCCGCATAAGTGTCTGAATGTGTGGCTCCGCAGTTTATGTTTGTGTATCACTTCGGTCTACAAGGTTTTATGTGAAAGGCAAAAACAACCTGGATCACCTCTTTTAAAGTGTTTAGATACTTACTTTCTCGTACTTGCTCTTTGAATTCAAACTGACTTCAGATGGCCTTAAATTTAGTACTGAGTGGCTTTGATAGAATCTTCCACTCCTAAATATGTATACAAAAAGCTGCTGTGTAAAAGCACACTATGAATGATTTCCACTTCCGCAGATCGTCTCCACAAAGGCGTGTGTTTAACACTGTGATAACCATCAGCTATAGCAGCCTTTTGAAGGATTTTGCAGTGCACTAGTGTCACCCATTTGATTTTTATGGTGATTGTATCCTGTCCATTAAATCGATGAATGCACAGACCCACAGGGAGACCGGTGGCCATTAAAGACAGCTCTAGATTGTGTTTGCGGATGCATTTGGAAAGGTGTTGCCTGCTGAAGAACACTTTAAAGCCTCCGTCCGCTTCATCTCATCCCTTGAAGTTGCTAAAAGGAAAATGTGGTTTGCTCACTGATCCAAATTCAAGTTTTATGGGCTCAACTCTCCTCTCCAGGCAGCTTCTCATTTGCCTCACCACATTTGGGGGTCGAGGAAGTCTTTGCCTCAACACCATATATCTCAAATCAAACTGTGACTGCTAATCTAAGATGACTCATCAGGTACTTTCAGCAACTCATTCATCATTATTTGAAAGCCCGAGCTTATTGAGCAGCAGGAGTCGTACTTTTGAGATGCCTGATCAGTATGGCTTGTTAAGTTTCTGTCTGAAAGGCGTCATTAATTCTTGATAAGCACTCCAAGTCTGCAACATTTGAGAGGAAGCCACCGTGGTTTTCTTTCTGCTCGGCAGAAAGGCAGGGAGGAGGGAATGCCTGTGCAACGAGGAAGAATAACTGGCATGTGGCCCAGTTCTTTAAAATGTAATGTTGTTTGCTATATCAGTGGTATTTATCATTTCTCTTTTTTGATTTGCAGATTTGCTTCTTGCTCTTTTGGGATAAGCTCCCTTTTAAAAAACCTCTGGAAATGTGAACAATAAATGAGATACTAAAAGAGTGACTTGTGGCACCAATGGTCTCAAAGTAGCTTTTCTCAATCCTTTGTCCACTGTCCCACTTTTTTATCCTCTCTTTCCCGACATCCCCGGTCTCCGATTTTTAATTCCATATCTTTTTGAAACTCCAATACTCTGGCAACAATCTGTAGCTGTTTTCTAATTACAAATTTGATGGGAACAAAACCAAATCCTTCCACTTTGGGAATGAATGAGAAAAGACTAAAAGTACTGTCAAAAGAGGAGAGGAGAGGAAAGGAAAGGACAGCAAGGTGCAGGGAAAGGGAGAAACGCCAGAGAAGGAAAAACAACAGTGAGGGTGAACGGAGGATAGAGAGACGTGTAGTGTACAGGCTCATCAGACAAACAATGCCAGTGCTTGCTTTCTTGCCTGATTGCATGCTGTGTTGGACAAAAAAAACTGTTGGAAGTTAATGCATTTGGCAGCGTAAATCCCCCTGGGTGGGGGTGATTTCCTCCAGAGATGTGCTTGGGTCAGCGCTATGCCCACTCTCTCTCTCTCTCTTTCCGTCTCTCTCTCTGTGTTGAGTTGGCGTAAGTTATGATTGTCCTGAGGTAAGCGCTCAAGGTCAGAGACGGGGGGAGATTACCGCAGTCACATGAACTGCATGAGACAGCTCCAGCACATGCGGAAAACCTGGCTTTGTTTTTCTGTCCCCTGACCTGTCCTCTCGTCGTCCTCCCTCTGTCCTCTCTTCTCTCATCTTCCTCCTTTCTCTTCCTACTCCGCTGCTATTTTCCTCCTTCACCACCTGCTTGTCTTCCTTTCCTCTCCTCTCACTGTCACTGCACTTGCTCCTGCGTGACCTTATACGGCTGCTGATTGTGTGCGGCCCATCGACGATTGCACTTGGAAGTTAGGAGCAAAACAGACATATTATGAACTTCTAAATTAGTTTCATATGGTGATGTATAAGTAGGATATGGAATACTGATTTAGAAGAATTTTCTCTGGCATCAAGCGTGTGGTCAGTGTATTGATGTGCCAGCACTGGCAGGGCATACTGTTTTGCCTGTGCTGCACTAAGTCCCACTGTGTAACTGGAGCCCTTACTGGCACCGCAATGCCAGATATATGCTCGCACTATATCAGAGACAGACACAGAGAGGGAGAGGTGGCAGCCAGCTTCAGACGCTGCTGTATTCAGCTTTAGGTCGTGCTGCCTCTTTGACTGTGGATTTTGCGGTAGATTTGTTTGCTGGTGAAGGAGAGAAAGAACCTCATGAAGCTACCTGCTTGCTGTTTGGTGTGATGAATGTATTAATCACAGGCTGTGTAATGTGTGCCGTGAGAGTAGCACACTTGTTTTCCAGCAGAAGGCAAACAGTACGCAGAGCAGCATCACTGCAAAAAATATTCCTCGCTAAGTTGCTGACATATTGAAACAGCATCTGGTAAAACAAGTTGGATCTTGAAAGAGCAACTACAATTTTATACATTGTCATAATGTTAACAAATAAATTATCTCGTTACTCCAGGAATTTGCTTGTTGAGCCGCATTTAATACTCGACCACACAGCCAAACAGATGGGATGTATACAAACTTGAAGACAGCAAAAAAGATGGGCTAGAATTAAGTAAATGGCATAACTGCGAAGACTTTCAATATATTTAGTATGCCCTCCTGCACAAATATCACCACAGAATAATAGGGATCTCTGACAACTTTTTCAAGTGTGTGGTTAAGAATTCACAACTTAACCTGCTCTTAACAAAGTTCATGAGGCACTTCATTGCTGACATCCTGCACGTCTAACCTCTGTGACAAATGCTGTCATGATGCAACACGCTATTTAAAAAAAAGAAGCCATTGTGTAACTGTCAAAAGAGAAGAAAATAAAAGGATGTACATTAACATTGTAGCGTAAAAGCTTCACTTAATCTAGAGTCCCTCTTCTTCGCACAGTTGTTATGCAATCTCACTAATGCATTTTATTTCTATGCAGAGCAAGACATCATTCAGTGTTATTCCCCATTCATGTGCAATTCTTCCTCAGAAAACCCAACAGAAGTGACATAATGTCTCACAAAAGCAATGATTTCTTTAAGAAACTGAGAGAAGAATTCCTCCAAGCGTCCTGACTTGAAAGCTCTCGTACACCAGAAAAGCTGGGCACTACATTCTGCTTATATACATTTAAAATGAAGGCTGTAAGATAAGAAGAGCTTAATCCAGACTTTATTATTACAAGTAAGCAATTGTAACATCTGCTTGTACCTAACGTACAAACTGTATTCTAACGTATTTATAAAATATGCACATCACATGACTTTTACTTTTAGCCTAACGCTAGAAAGCTGCATGTCAGCATGTCAAGTATCACCTGATGTCAAGGTGACCTGGTATCATGGAAGATCATAAACAGGAGTGGTGAGCATAAGGAAACATCCTGATTAAGCACAGTTACCTATGCCTAAATGCTACCTTATTAGAAGTAAAAGTAAATATTTTAAAATATGCTTGCTTGTTAACTATAACTGGAGTTATAGTTTTTATGTGAGATCATTCATTTATTTTTGTTAGGGATGTGTGTATGTCTTTTTTTGCTTTGTTATGGTTAGGGTTAGTCCATGCATGTGTGCGTGTTCTCGGGGAGCATTAGATACAGACTGATGGGAGCTGTCAGTCAAAGGAGGTGTTGGGAGATGTGATGGGAGGGAGGTCGGAGGGCTGTCGGCATCGATCCAACATTTCACAGTCTGAGCGGTTGGCTGGCAGTGTCCGTTTCAGCAAGGGGCTTTAGTCAGTTTGTGTGTGTGCACCTATATATTGTGTGTGCGCACATATATAGTATGCAAGGTAATTGCAATAGCTTGTGTTGAACAACATAGTCTTGATTAGTCATTTTATTACTGGTATTTATTGATGTGTTTTTTCTGCTTTCGGCATTTAAACAATGTAAGTAACAACAACAAAAACTCCAGTTTAGATTGAGCAGGTTTAGGTATTTTATTTAATAAAAATGGCATTCGGGTTTTGGATTATTGAAAATAAAAAAAAATGTAATATATCAACCACAGGCTAGACACCCAAAATAAACCGCATGGACATTTCAGTGTAAAATGTTCACATTTTAGATAATTAAATAAATATTTTCCTCAATAATTATGTATTATTTCATCCAACAGCAACCTATACATTATTAATCAGAATGTTAGTCTTTATGATTGCTATAACTCCAATCTGTACATCTCTAGTGCTCAAGCATTGAAAAAGTTAGTTTTGTCTCTTTTAAGCAGTACACTATTAGAACATTTAATGGGGTGCTCTTTTCAGATAAGGCATACATTTCAGAATATTGCCAATATTACTTTTAAAGAAGCTGATTGTATGAGTCTCTGTCACTGTCTTTCTTGATTTAAGGACCGTAATCTCTAATTTGCGTCTCTGAAGAAACTGAATTTATTACAATTCATTACATTTGTATAAGTTTAATTTGCAGCAGTTTAAGTATTATTTTAATTAACCGTGTGGCCTTACATGTCACAAATGCGACCTTTGAAAGAGGGTAAGGAGTTCTTTTTTTGTGAGGACACAGTGCCAATAGCTTCTGAGCCCCTGTGGTTTCTGGAGACTTCTATTACTGAAGTGGCCTGGGGTGCCTGTGTCTCTAAAAGCTCCATGCAGGATGCTCTCCCATCAGGCTGGCTGCCTGGAGGCCTCCAACAGGTCACATTGAAAGGCATGTGTGGCGGAGCAGATACACACAGTGAAAGCAAGACAAAATGAGATGGAGGCAGAGATGGAGGGAAATAGTGGGACAACTGGAGGACAAGAGAGACAGAGTGAACAAGCCAGCTATGGGGGTAGGGAGACAAGATGTCAGCGAGGCTAATGCAGGTCCTGCACCATTTTAACACAATGTACACAAAGTGCTAATCTGCAGTCTGACTGCTGTTCTTTACTCTCTACCCAAAATGCTGGTCGAGGCATCAGTTGCTAATGAGGCTTGAGAACTTGTTCTGTCGCTGTCTGTCTTCTCCTGTTGCAGCTGCAAAATACAAACGGAGACAGCCAACAATGTACTGTTGTCTATTTATTTCTATAACCTTTATTATTTTTGCTTGTTATTATGTTGTTGATATTAGCCATTAGTTATAAAAATGGGAAATAGGCTGTTTGGCTTTATTGTGTATTATCTTTTTGACAAAATGAAGTCAATGATATGATGCCCCCTGGTGAGGCTGTGCACATATTATTGATTTATATATGTCATCTATTTATCTTTTAACATTTTGGCAATAAAACCAATGTTCAATTAAATTTCAACACCAGCAGCAGCAGCAGCAGCAGCAGCAGTAACTTCAGTTATCTGTGTGTCTACACGAGATGCATTCAGGCACAGTATTGAGTGTAGGTAAATGCACAGCTTTACCATGAAACAGGCTCTTTTAAATCACATTAGTCACACAGAGCACATATATGTTGCCATATTAATGGTAACTTGGGTAACTTTTATGAACCGGTGCCTACCTGTAACAAACAACTTAATTAGAACTATGTCTAATTCGTTTTGATAGCAGTGGCAGCAGGCCAGTGGAGACTTCATTCATATTCAAACCCCCTCTAAATACTGTGTCACCATGTGTCGCCAAGAAGGAGGGAGAGAGAAAGAAAGAAAGAAAGAAAGAAAGAAAGAGAGAGAGACTTGTTTCCAGACGAAATGGGGCTTTTATTGTCATCGGAGACCAATTTACACTTTACTTAGAGTGGAGATATTGCTGAAATAGCATAGAATAGCAAGCTGAATTAGCACCGGGTCAGTCAGTCCCCAAAGGATGATGTTGATTTGCTGCTATAATATCTAATATGCAGTATGTACAAAGCACAAAAAAGGTTCACTTCTGCAGATAGTCAAGTGCTGAAGAAGCAACACAAATTACCTTCCTTGAAGGAGAAATGGGTCCGGGTTCTTATGGGTTAAAAGTAGCTCACTCAAACAACAGGTGGTTGGGTATGAGTATACCTTGGTCAACGTATCCTCATACAATTTTTAGTTTTTTCATGCCTTTTCCTAAAAAAGCCAGCAGCATATATCATTGTCTGCTCGTTACAAAAATAGTCTTATTTAAATAAACTTCCATCCTCACAGGAAACAACTTTGTTCGGTTTAGGCAACAAAAAAAACTTAGTTAGGTTGAGGGAAAGATCATTGATTGGGTTAAAATACCTGCGGAAGTGCAGTTACTGAAGAACGCATGTTACATGATAAATAAATCAACGTTGACTGCTCATTTCTCATGGGGAACAAACACACCTCCTGTGTGAAAGACCGGTGTTTGTTGGACCCACACACAGCCCCTTCCTCCTGCCGGTCTTTATACTTCCTAGTTCATGATTATGTGGATAACATAATATATATATATATATATATATATATATATATATATATATATATATATATATATATATATATATATATATATATATAGTTACAGCGCATTACTTTCATATGTATAGCTACGAATGCTGGCTGAGAACAGCCTGCCTGGGTACACGCGCATGCATCTGTGTGTGTGTACACACATTATAGTAATTAAGAGCGTTCAGTACGCGCCTCACTGTGTGTATCAGCACACCAGGCCGACGACCCTCTGTGTGCCGGCTTTGTTTCTGAGCAACGTGTGAGAGATTGCGATGAGTCAGTCGGTCTTGTTTGCTCTGAAGACAGAACAACTTCCCCCCGACAATGACAGCTGAGCCCTCTAATTTTTTTACCACCTTGGCTTTCTGATGGAAAGACTTGTGGGACAGAAAACACGGAAACCTCAGCCAAGCATGAGAGCTGGTTTTCTACTCAATTACACCGGTTTCACGGAGGACTTAAGTGTGCCATCGATCGACTTGATTTGCAGTCCCTCCTTGATCCTCCTTGACCCGACCAATCGCCCAGTACGTATGTCAAGGTCATATCATGCATTGCATTTTCAGATTAATAGCTATTTTGACCTTTTCTGTCAGGGAGTATTCCACTGACCAGTTGATGAAAAGCTGTTATATTATATTTTAGAAGTGAACATTGGTCAGTGCAGAGCAACAAGGAGCCTTGGTTGCGAGATAATATGATCAAAATGAGTTTGTTTGAAGAGGATTTTCACCTCAAAATAAAGTTCTGGAGACAAAAAGTTTAGTTTTCAATACATTACATTAAAAGAAATTAAATGTAAAGATTAGGGATGATTAGTTTTTTCATCCCAAATTCTGAGTACTTTAATATCCATGATCTTTTCTCTTAATTTAACCAGATAGTACATGTGTAAGGTAATACTTATTGACAAAATAATACTTAACTTAAAATAAGTAATTCATGATAAAAATGGAAGAAGATTAAAATGAGTTGAAGATTTAAGTCTAGAAGGTGTCACTGAACTTACAGAAATTGGCTCATGATATTATATACTATAGCAGTTATATAAATACACTTGTCCTGGAAGAAGCTACTGTTTTTCTATCAAGAAAAAGAGCAGTAAAGTCCTGTTTGTATCCCCTAAATGCTTGTGGCAGCAGCTTCTTGGAATCTTTACCACCTACTACTTCTGCTGGGTGAGAGGTATTTACACTCTGTGTGTGGTGTGTGTGTGTGCGTGTGTGTGTGTGTGTGTGTGTGTGTGTGTGTGTGTGACAAAGAGACGCAGCCCTGGAAAGAGAGGGAGAATGAGAGACAAAGGGAATTAATCAAATGATTAATCGACAGAGTAAAATGGAGTCCATCCAGCAAACACCCGCAGCTGTCGAGCTTTACTACTGAGAAGCTCATCTTGGTTTACAGTTTTGAGCCCGACTGATTTTAAGCTTCAAATAAGCGTCATGAATATTTTCCATTTCAACATACAGCTTTGCATAAAACTAAAATATGTTGTACATAATTTTGCATGCTTTATCTAACACTTTTTTTTACATCCATGCCTTTTCGATAATATTCTCTCTAATTTACCAGTAAAAGTTATTTCCGTCCTAAAATGAAAGCTTCAAAATAATTGTCCTGGAATTTCAGCATTACACAGATACAAAGTATAAAGGTAATCGGAAAGCAATGCTTTGACCATCGCTGAGCTCAGTCAGAGCTCTTTTGGCCCCAATAACTACATATACTGCATCAAAGTGAAGCATTGCCTTGATATTTAAGAGAATTTTATGTTAATTGCTTGATCTGTGCCTCCTGTGCAAGACTCAAGTGTCTTTTCATTTTCCAACACGCCCTCTCTGTTACGTGGTGATTTACAGAGTTGTATCATATTTTTTCTTGCAAGCCAACAGAGAAGACTGGGCTATTCTGGTCGGGGGTCTGAGAGAGAGAGAGAGAGAGAGAGAGAGAGAGAGAGAGAGAGAGAGAGAGAGAGAGAGAGAGAGAGAGAGAGAGAGAGAGAGAACAGGTATATTTAGACAGATAGCATGAGAAAAACTATGTGTATTTAAACACTTATGCATGTAAACATGTTCTATCTAGTAGTAGAACCCAAAATAGAAGTATGAACCTGAAAATGACTATAGTATGTCCCCTTTAAAATAATTGAAAACCGAAATGCCCAAATAGGTGATACAAAAAAAGGTGAGGTATGCATTCCCCCATACATGTCTCTCTGTATGGTACAATATCTGAGAACTACAGAATATATAACACATTCTTATTTAACTATTTTTAGCTATGTACTGTGAATATACTCAAGACACCATTTAAATTATTCCCATTATGCTGTCTCACACACACATACACTTATAAACTTTGACAAAAAACTTTGGAAGACCTTGGTGTCCAAAGGCGTGGCTAAATCATTTCTGCTTGTCTGAGTGATTGATAGCATTGCAGCTAGTCCCATCCATTCAGCTGTACTGTATTATACACTTTAAGTGGGGAGGGCTGGCCTCTTCTCATTTCTCTTTATTCCCCCAAAACGAATATTCATCCGTGGAGAACTGTTTGTTGACTGTGCATCTGTGTGTTCAAGATGGTGTGTTTAATAAAGCATCATAATATTGAATGCATGTTTTAACCGAAACTGAGGTGAGGAAAAAACACTGTATGTGTGTGCATCTCTTCCTGCACCTCTTTGTGACTTTGCCATCATATGTGTGTGCATCTTCAGGACGAGTATCTACAGATAGTCTGTCCACACTCGGAGGCCATTGGCAATCAGACGTGAAGTGGTCTCAGCATTATCTGAGCCGTAGCAGACAACTTTGAGTCAGCTCAATCAATCCCCAGCCACCCTGTGCAGAAAAGTACCACCTCCAGTTTATTGGAGAAGGGCCCCGAGGAGGGGAGTTCACCAACGTGGCAAAAAAACTACATCCGGTCATTGAACACTGAGTTTAAGCCAAGATGAGGGTCCTTACAGAGAAGTGTCTGCCAGAAGAAACCCCAGTGGACATCAGAGGGGAAAAATGAAACCTCTCAAAAGTGAAATTGTCGCCTATTCATTGCAGATCAGGAGCATGTTGAAGAACTCAAGGAGGGCGGTAGTGTAGTATTTTGCGGAAGATCTGAACTTGCAGATGTAGGATGCTGTGTCTCTTTAGGCAAGCCAGGAAAATGTTGTCTGCTGCAATTAAAAAATATCTTTCTCTTTTTTTTGCATGATTTAATTTCTTGTGGGAAACTAATTAGCGCAACGTTTAGAGAGGAGGGAAAAAAACAACGGTGACCCCGGTGAGACACTCAGCATGTAAAAAAATCAATGATGATTTGTGCAACAGCTTCTCAAATGGCAATGCAGTGGGCCGCATGCTGATAAAGGCTTGCTGTGCATGACAGTACTTGATGGATGGATGATAGATGAGTGACCACAAGTAGCATTACCACCCTGAACATCCCCTGTCAAAGATTGGGACTGATTGAGGCATATGAAAGCAGACTCTACGTATAGCAGTGGCGGGCTGTCAGGACCTGCTAAGCCTTCTCTGCTGGCCTAAACAGAATCACAAAGTTTAAATTTCAATTTTTGTATTTCTTTTTTTTAATCATTAAAAGTTATAGCTATTTTATACTTGTATTGTTTTTCACAAATACACTACATGTATTATAATTATTTTTCCCTATTAGCTTATTTTCTCATTGCCCAGCTCCTGTGTTGTTATGTTGTCTGCCTTCTCTTCAGCCTTCAGAAGCCTTCAGCCTGCTGTGTGGCACGGCGCCGCTGCTTGTTAAGGGTCTACTCATCCAATCACATTTCACCTCTGTTTCTCTATGCAATTGAGAGCTGCTTAAACTATATGGAGAGGCCTGCTAGCTATAGGCTCGTTCAAGATGAGCCAGTTCTGTGCAGACTCGATCGGTGGCGATCGGCGCGCAATGCATGCCGGTTAGATTTGTGTCCGACTTGGTCCTGACTTGCTCTGACGTCATGCACACGTGGTCAACGATAATCCCACAAGAGCAAGGTGGCCGTCGAGCAAGACGGCCGTCGATTTTAGAGCCAGGCGGCGCAGTAGCTGTCCAACGACTGCGTGGCCCAGTGCATGGTGGGGACGCCTGGCGCCACATCAGAGAGCTGATTGTCTCTTAGATCTGACAGCAAACACCACGTGTTGTAGAAAATCCTTATTTAATGTGTAGTTGTAATACTTAACGCTCGGCCCGCCACTGACGTACAGTATGCACTACAACTAAGTTGTCTAAGCAGACAGTTCAGTTTTCCCTGCCAAAGTCTTGTGTAATGTGTAGTATATGTAATGGCCCACTTTAATGAAACAGCAAGACACTCACCAGTCTGCCGAAAAACATGTTGACCCTAAACGGAGGTCGAGGCGGGGCAGGGAGCCATCTGAGTGGACATTGTTGCTGAGTAGATGCAGAATAAATGAGCTATAAGATTGTCATACAGCCAATGTTGATGGAATGGAAGAGGTACAAATCCTCAATAACACATCAATGAAAATAAAAAAGCCAGGATAATCTGTTTGCTGATCACTAATGTAATAATAATAATAATAATAATCACAACAGAGATTATGTTTTTTCTCTCTGTTAACTATTCCCATTTTATTTTTGCTGTAGAAAGCAGAGAGCATTAAAAACAGGATGCAACTTTGATGATGATTGTGTCCTCAATGTATTTTTAAGTATGGAGGTAATCTATTTTTTATTCTACTGTACACAGCTCTTTAGTAAGCAATGTGAAATATTGTTAGTTTACAGTTGTGTCTGTCTTTCCTTCATCATTTGCTTTGGTGAAATCCATTTTGATTAAAATATGAATGTCAGGTACAGTATACCACGTCCAAAAGCCTTCCTTTAAAGATTTAAAAGTGTCTCAGCAGAACACTGACGATAAAAACATGAATCGTAAGGACAAAAAACTGTCATAGCCACTCGTGTACAAGATATTAACATAGTTTCTTAGCCTGCTAGCCTTGAAGACAGGAGAAAGAACATTTCGCCAACAACCCCTGCCATGAGTAACGTGTGATGAGTGCTTTTCTGCTGCTTGTTGTACCATGAGTCATACAGAGCAGAGCAGCCTCTACCCTCAAAGACACCGGGTGGCTCCTGAGGCTGAATTGTCAGTGCTCATGGGTAAATTTGTTGAACTGTTTGTTCTTGTCAAACCTTTCGCAATCAGGTCGTACACACGGTCTTATAAAGGTTGATTTGCCTGAGGAGCGCAAGGCTTCCATGAATTAAATTTGCCCGTGACATTTTCTTTTCTTGCTGATGGGTAATAAGTGTTTGATATTCAACATTCCAGCAATGCAAAGAGTCAGACGACTCAGTTAGACTTTCTTCCAGCATGGGTCCCCCATCCAAAAATGAAACGTGTTTTGTGTTATGATCATCTTTTGGGAACATTGTGTTATGGTATTATGTGCCACCATCTTCCGCCTCTTAGAACTACCTCATTATTCCCCCCTCCTGTAACTTTCACATCTCCATATTTACCTTCCCTTCAAACCTCCCTCTCTGCTGCTCTGTTTTCAGTTTTTCTGTCACCACACTTAATTTCACGCCAATTCTGATTGTATGTCGCACTCTTCCTTCTAACCTCCCCGATAAGCATCTACCCACTTAAATCTTTTTCCCAAATCTCCTTCGTCTCCAACCCCATGTCTATGCCACTACCCGGCCTTGCCACTCTTCACTCCTGACCGCCTGCCTTCCTCTGCAGGTATTCCTTCCAGGATGAAGAGGACATGTTTATGGTGGTGGACTTGCTCCTGGGAGGAGACCTGCGCTATCACCTCCAGCAGAACGTCCACTTCTCAGAGAGCACCGTCAAACTCTACGTCTGTGAACTGGCCCTGGCGCTGGGATACCTCCGTACGAAGCGAATCATACATAGGTGAGAAGTTGTCTCTTAATTTCTTTGATCTGAATTTGTTTTGTAGTTTGGTTAACAATCTTTTATCTATGGAAACAACATGAGACTGGTCACCCCATTATTTCTCCTCCTGCTACAGTATGTGTCCCCCTTCTGTCTCTTCCCCTTGTTTTTCACCACCAGAGTATTGTCTATCCTGGTGTTCTTTTCTCCTTGGCTGTCCACTTCCATATTATATTCTAATATGACTGCTCCACCACTGTGCAGAAAGGTCAAGCTGTCTTGGCATGGAGGTCACACCTGACACAACAGTTTACCCTGAGCTGCAGACTATGGCCGTCATAAAATGCACCAGTTCTGTCCCCACTGCTGCGTCACAGCCTAAATTAATTTGTAAAATGCAGGTTAAGTGCTTTTTAGGCAGAGATACCTGCTGCTGTGGCAGAGCCACCGACTCACATGGCCAAGAAAGACATGGCGACAGCCCAATATTATTATTATTATAAGTTGTTGAATTGACTCAAAGAGCTTGGGATATCCTATTACAGCCAATGATGCTGCCAAAATATGTCCCTCTTTCCCATACTGGTATCAGGTAACAAATATATCTCTCATATAAGACAATGCAGATCAAATAAATATATTCTCATTTACGATTCCAAATATATTTTGGAGGAAACAAACTGCCGTTTTCCAATCCCGCAACTGTGTCATTGTTACATTACATACAAGTCAAATGAAGGTCGTCAACACGGGTGGATTTGTGTCTAGCGTCCCATATGTGTTCCTTAGTTGTACATCAACAAACATTTAGAATGGATTATCTGCAGAGTTTTAGAATGAGAAAAAAGCACAACATGATAACTTTTCGCTTTATAATGACTCAGTATTCCAGTATTAAAAGTATACATTTAAAGCATGTGTGACCTGAGTAGCGCATGAGTAATTATTTGCTCCAATATCTGAGGCACTGTGAAGTGAGTATTCCTTCACTGCTTTGACTTCCTTTTCCACTGTGGTGACTGAGCATCCAGGTAAACATAGAACGACAGGCATTCTCCAATGATGACTAATAGGAAACTTACCTTCAAAAGGGAACACCAGATAACAAATTAGAGCAATTAACGTAACGCAGACCACTTGCACTTGTCCCTGCTTTTACTACAGAAAAAGGAACGAGAGAGAGAAAGAAATGGGACAGATTATTTATTTGTGTATTCACTGAGTCCATTGAGGGATATGAATATTTAAATTATGTTTTCTATTTTAGTGTTGAAGAGGACAGACTTGATGCGCAGGTGTTGGGGGCGTTTGTTTAGACGGAATCAACAGCTTTTCAATCTGCATTCATTAGCTTCAAATAGGAAGAGGAGCTGCAAGTAACTCAGCTCATCTCCTTGTAATTTGAATATATCATTTCCTCCCTCAGATGTGGACATGTTAACTTTGATGTGGCGATTGAATGCACTTCAAGCCTTCAGAATGTGTTTGTGTGTATGTGTATGCATGCACCTGTGTACATGTGTGTAAATGCAGGATGTGCATGTTCTTCTTATGTTAGTCTTTGATGATTTTGATGATAATCAGGGGAGTAATGACGATAACATGGCAACATGAAGATATTGTAATTATGTTATTGCAAGTTTGATCATGACTATGACAGAATATGCTTGCTATAATAGTAGTGGTTTGGTTTGGTTCAATGTGATGCCAGATGTCCATTTGTTCAGCTATGCTTTAATTACAAACCAAATCAGTCACACAAAGATTGAAAAAATATCAGGAAGTGTAACTTTAAAATCCCTCTAAGAGTGTTTCTAACTTCTATTTGAATAACCAGTTCTTAGCTCAGACTTGCACGATTCCTGTGCTCGTACATTTCTAGACAAATATATTTACCTTACTGTTAATTTACATTTACCACCAGTTGTCAACTTTACTGTCAGTTTCTTCTCTGTTTCAATCCCCAGTCACAGTTTATTAAGAAGATGTCATGAATCTAACATAGACTTTTCTTTGGAACCTTCTCAAGAAGACATTACGGGAAAAACGTAACAGGAAGGTATTGGTGAATGAGGCCCATTGGTTCTAAAGGTTGTGTTAGTGTGAAGTGCAAACATGTTGTTTTATATTGTTTAAAACAAGCCTAAAATTAATTGAAGAGTCTTTAAAAGCAGACTGCAACTTGGAGGGCTTGAAGGAGAAGAAATATACATCATGGCATCGTCTGCATACAAACTAACATGGCAGCGCTCAGTTGGAAAATATACATACTATTTATGCTATTTATGTGTTAATAGCAATGGGCTTAATATTGATCCTAATGGGATACTCTTATTAACTATTTGGGGAAACCACTAGCAAAAAGAGTCTCTAGATCCCGCCTGAATTCTAGGCAGTATCACAGTAATCTTTGACAAACTAATTTTATTTATTTTTATGTGTTTGGTGTAGTCCCGTCCCCGTCTGTATCTATACTGAGATCCATAATAACATGAAAGCAGCAGTGACAATAACAGACATCTCTGTGTTTAATATTGCCAATTATCTTCAATAATGAGCTCTTGACCTGTATGCCACTGTATGACAAATTATCAATCTCAAGGGAGCAGGCACAGAGCAGCAACAACTTTAAAAAATAGCAGATCACCTCCTCTTGATAGAGCCTGGATGGAAAATGTAAACAGCAGCGTCATTATGGGACATGCAGGAGCCTCAGAGCAGAAAGAATGATACACGGTCAAAGTTAAATTAATTACAATGTGTTATTAAGTGAGAATTGATTTTACTTAAAGCCTTCAAAGTATTTTAGAAGTTGTATACTACTCATCCTTAAATAAATTGTTATTATCAACCACTTTAAATGGTGGCCAAAACGTAGAAAACGTTATGCTATAAATTCATGTTTTCATCATGATTAAATAAGAAATATAGAAAACTTCACTCAAAGTGTTTAAGGTTGAAGTTCATCACATTACATTCCATTACACATTGTGTCATACTAAATTAATTTTTCTTGTCTAAATAATCGCTCTGCGATGGGGAAACATATTTTGAAGTGCGTATTTGTATTTTGAGACACGATGCTCAGAATATGACCAACCTCACGGGTGTCATCTGGTTTATCGTATTCATGTTAGTTAATCTGTGTTTTTAACCCTAAGCTCTCTGAGGAGTTTGAATTATTGACAACAGGATGAGTCTCAATTAGAGGAAATCTTCAGAGACTTTATGAGTCTGTCCAAACAAGTGGAAAGATAAATGGCAAGTGTGTGACAGGGGAAGGTGAATTTGTGCGTGCATGTATATGTGTGTGTATGTGTGTGTGTGTGTGTGTGTGTGTGTGTGTGTGTGTGTGTGTGTGTGTGTGTGTGTGTGTGTGTGTGTGTGTGTCTCCTCACTGTAGCTTCTCTGACATCAACAACAATTATCTGAGGCTGAATCCTCAGGTGTATTTGGTTGCTTCCTGGATTCCTCATAATGGAAAGACCTGCATGTTGACAGCCAGCAGACGCTCTTAACAAGTCAATATTCCGCTCACTGTTTCATTTAGGGAACACACTGCCCACTAAAGTAGTTAAGGGACTAATCGTTCCTATTAAACTGACAGAGATGGATATGGATCCTGCAGACAGACCTCAGTTTACAGGATGCAGGTTCATTATGTGAATCTCACAGTGAAACATGTACACTTGTTTTAATAATCCTTTAAAGGAAGGGCCTCAAGAAACTAGTATTACCCTCGCTTGCTTTTGCAAATTGTGCTTTTTTATGACTTGTTTGATCGAGAATACAGGATATTTGCCTGTGCCCAGCATTTTATATTTGTTGTTTGTATTTGTTTAAAGAGTAAAAATGGTCATTTTAACAATGAACATTTAGTTTACATAATACACTGACAGGTGACTAGTGTGACTTTGACTATGTCAAGTATTTGTTGATAGTCTATATTTTTCTAAATGTCAACAAATCCTATGAAAAGATTAAAACCTAATCCAAGTACTGTCCGTGTAACGAAAGGTTGATATACAGGCGTGTATTTCTCTATGCCGCAGGCCCTGATTGTTGTCAATGAGCCACATCTTTCCTCCGGGCGACATGTTCTTTAATGACCATGAACATGGCATTGCTACTTTGACTCGATGCCAGATGCACCGTCTTGCTGCTGTAAATACTAACGAGAGTGCCGAATGTGTCGCCTAAAATCTGTGGCTGAAAACAGTTCCCAAAAGAATGCACTATTTACTTCTGTGTGAGTAAAGTTTGTGTTCAGCTGAATCCACAAGGCACTTGGTAAGTATAAGACTTTGTGACACATTTCTTAAGATTTTCATCTTCAGCTGGAACAAATGGGCTTGGGGCAGAGTGCCACTGGAAGTTGTGAAGTATTCCGAGACAGACTAAGACAGTATTGGTTTTGGTCTTTCCATGGAAACTGTCCAATCTATTTATTCAGTTTCCTGAAGCGTACTGAGACCCAGCTGTTCCAGCAGCAAGCCTATTTCATCCAAGGAGGATTCTCTTTTGCAAGCTATGATCTCTTTTCCCCATCTTCTCTCTCTCTCTCTCTCTCTCTCTCTCTCTCTCTCTCTCTCTCTCTCTGTCACACACACAATATACCGTGTGTTTCCCTCATAATCTCTTTCATTATCACTCCCCTCTTGTGTTGTTTTATCCACCGACTGAACTTATACTTCCCTTTCTCTTCTCTCTCTCATCCTCCTTTCTTAGTCTCAGTTTTGCCCGATTTTACTATTTCTCTGAGGGAGTGGCAGCTTGCCTAAAATAATCTAAATTGCTCCTTCACCCCCTTCTCCTCTGGAGGCCTTTTGCCAAGCTGCCAAAGGGGAATATGGTCTTAATTCACCTATCTGGTTAATTGAAGGTGAAATAATAACAACACAGTCACAGTGGAGATTGCATGGAGGCAGAGTAAGTCGCTACTCTTACTCTCCATTGAATACTCGAAATGGTGAGCGTCTGTCACGTCTTCAGTAGGAGCAAGCTCAAATCGTGGCACCGGCACCTCGTATAAGCACTTCCTGTGGCACCTCTAGTTGCCACTAGTTTTTGTGGCAAGCTGCCACAACAACTAGTAGCAACTAGAGGTGCCACTAGTTTTTGTGGCAAGCTGCCACAACATCTAGTGGCAACTAGAGGTGCCACTAGTTTAGGTTTTAGTTTAGTTTACCTACTAGCGTAGGTTTTTATTCATTGGTTTAAACTCAACAGAAATACTTTCAAGCTTGTTTGTATTATTATAATGAATACAATCCATAATATCCTACTGTAACAGAACTAATAATAATTAGTAGTAGTAATATTAATGATATGTGCACTGCCACCCTGTAAATTTTATGAAATCAAACATTATTAGTTTATGTTCCACATTTGAATATGCGTATTTGTCATTGTCTTTTATGACTGTATGTAGAGATAATGACATTTGTTTACAACAACTTTTTTTTATATTTACAACAGTAAATATTTCTCTGATATTATTAAGTTATTTTTTTAATTGGCCTTGCTTTTTAATCTTCTTAAGCATTACTACCAATGGGCTTCTAATGGGGCTCAGTGTCTCCCTCCAACACTCTCAACAGTACAGCGAACAGTAGGTGTGGATGGAATCACAACCTTGAGTTGCCCTGGTGAAAGAGAAAGGGTTCTGTGCTCTTAATTTTCCCTTTCTGTTACAAACTGTATTTATTTTCTTTGTATTTGTTCAAGAGGGACAATGTACAATGTACGTGTATTGGATGCCTTGTTAAAAATAATGACAAAGAATCTTGCAAATGAATGCAAAACGACTGACATCCTTAAACTGTGCATCTGTGCATCTCACCAGAAGCCACAAAAAGTGGCAGGCAGTTGCCAAAACATCTTCTGAATCTATTCTGCAGCGATGTCAGCTGTGGCCACAAATACCTGCCACAGCGGCCTTCTAGACTTGAGCTAAACATTCAACCAGAAAACTATTGTTGTGCCTCAATGAAACCTAACCTATATTGTTAATAATTGTATTCTTAAGAGCACTTCATGATTTATGTTCAGCAAAAAATTACACAAGATTAGTTAGGGAAAAATATTTTTCATTATCAAACAAAAAAGTGCAACAAATAAAGTGCTTAAACAGTAGCCTTTTAAAGCAAAACAATAGATCAACACATAAATAAAATAACAAAAAAATAGGTATTAGAAGGAGATCAAAAGCTGGGTAGAACGCGCGCCTGGAACGCGCGCCTGGAACGAACGCGTCTGGAACGAACGCGTCTGGAACGAACCCGCACCTGGAACGAACGCGCGCCTGGAACGCGTCTGG
The DNA here is from genome assembly GCF_910589615.1 of Taurulus bubalis. Lineage (NCBI taxonomy): Eukaryota > Metazoa > Chordata > Actinopteri > Perciformes > Cottidae > Taurulus > Taurulus bubalis. Next base: position 28,850,089 of record NC_136590.1, on the reverse strand, counting down.
AACGAACACGCGCCTGGAACGAACGCGCATCTGGAACGAGCTCGTGCTGGAAGGAACTCGCGCTGGAAGGAACGCGCGCTGAAAGGAACGCGCCTCGGTCCAAAATCAGAATTTTTTTTTACCGTGAGAAATTGGTTGTGTGGCGTGAGTGCGTGTGAAAACATGCAAAAGCATGTGTCACAGGGCGAAACCGTGAGAGTTGGTAGCTCTGATAATATATACCTTCCAGGACCTTAAGCAAGTTGCGGCACCGCTCTCTGTAACACAGGCAGATGCCTCAAAAACTAGTGGCAACTCGTAAGTGCCCCGCCACCTGAGACGTGACATCGGAAATGCTGCCTCTAAAGTAGTGGCAGCTCGCAGCACATGAGACATGCCACCGGAAATGCTGCCTCTAAAGTAGTGGCAGCTTCCGGAACAGTGGCATCTCCCTCCGGCAACGCGGCAGGTGCCTCCAGCACTGTGGCAACTGAGCGGTGCCACAGGAAGTGCCTGTACAAGATGCCGGTGCCGCAATTTGAGCTTGCCCTCTCTCCACGTCTTCAAGTGAAGTATTCTTTATTCATGGAGTGTGTTAATGTTTTATTCCCCAGCAGAAGAAGAAAAAGAAGAACAAAGAGGGATGATAGGGATAAATCATGCCCTCATATTTCATAAATGCAGATTAAGGTGCCAGCTGGTGCCAGCTTTCTGATTTCTACCCCAAAATGGTGAATTGAGCATTATCATTGTAAAAAAAATCTCAGCAGATTGGCCGATGAGGAGTTTTGCGCTCTGACCATAATAGAATGTTTACTCGCCATTCTGCTCCAAAAGGATCATGAATTGCCTGCTTGTGTATCGAACTCACGTGTCTGCCCGCAGGTAAAAGAAGGAGAACGATTTTACGTGTCAAGGTAGTCAGAACCCTGAGATAGACAGGAGGAGCTACAGGCAGAGATACAAAGTCAAAGAGGGTGACGAGAGCTGATATGTTTTGTAACATTCCCTGAGTGAATTATTCATCACTGGTAATTGTGATGTGTGTTTCGGCTTTGGCTTTTTAGTGCCGACTGGCTGCTTTCAATGTCTGCTCGGCGCTCTCTGTCTCCGAAAAATCAGCTCCTAAATTACACCGGAGACTTGTCAAACCCCACTTCCGTCAACCAGACGCACTCGGTATCTGTTAATGAATAAGGAATGAACATCTCTCGGCTTCAAAGTTGCAACTGTCATTCAGACACATGCAATGTTTACCCATGTGAGTAAACACGGCGACAGACTCTCACGCATGTACACCTGTGCCGTTGTCACACTTGTCAGAGCTGCTTTTCTTTAACGGCGAGAAGAAAAGAGTGAGCAGGAGACGCAGCAGTTTTCTGGGTTGGAGTCGGTAGCCTCTGTGGGGCGAGTCGGGCTTTCAATTCCCGTTCAAAGGCAGCGGCTGTCTGACTCGCTCTTCAGTGGCTGGTGGGCGTGGGTACTTGGAACTGAGGGATTGTGACACTGTGTGTATTTGTGCGTTTCTACGCACATACTGTGTATTACTGTGTTTGTGTGTGTATTGCTTTATTTTGAGTGTGTGATGTAGCTGAGCTGTGGGCTTTCTGGGGCTTCCAGAGCTCCTCCTCTGTGACAGAGAGGGAGAGGCACACTCTCAAACAGCTCTCTGCTTTTATTCTGGAATGGAGAAGAGAGTTACTAAAGCAGCAAAGCCATGAAAGAGCCTCTGATTAAACTGCCTGCAATCTATGCCCAGGAAACCAGTAACACCAATTTCACTGTCACAGCTATGGGTATTTTTTTTTTTTAATGGAATGAAGTGGGTATCCACTTGGTTAAAGATTTCAATAGGGCTGAGAATCAATCGTTCATTTGTTATTTAGCCCAAAGCCAGAAACAGAAGAACGCCAGACATCATGTAACGAGGGCTGGGTATCAAATCTCAGTGCTTCTAGAACAGTTGAAATGTGTCATAAAAAAACAATCTAGTAGAACTAAAATGATTAGTCAATGAATCGAATAGTCTCTACTTCTATTATCTACAACCATTTTCATAATTGACAGACGAAATGAGCAGAAATGCTTTCATGAAGATTTGCTGGTTTTCATCTTTGTTAGCAAACTCAAATATTTTTGATTTTCTTTTTTTTTTACGCACAAGTAATTCATCCTCTCTCATCAGACTATTTACAACTGATACATAGAGCACTCTCCTTGCTCCAAGACAATGTCACATACCTACCCAATAAGTACACTGTGTTAATATGCTGCAACATTAATGTTCACTAAAAGGTTACGACTGTATTTCTCTGTATTTATGTATTTATGATACTATAAAACAAACAATTATTCAATTAATAGAGAATATAATCTGCAGTTTGCTCATTGCAACCTTACTATAAGATATATAATCTCTATATCTTTTGATCCAAATGTATATAACATAATTGTGCAGCTGCTTGATTAGACACCATCTGAGTACTAACATAACAGCCTAACAGATATGTGTGTGGATGTTTGGAAACTATCACTGTGAGGACCAGCACCTGTTTATAACCTTGGGAGTGAGGACATTTTGCAAAGGGAGGACCTTTAGGCCAGTTTCAGACTGGACCTCAGAAAAGTTATAAACTGAGAATGAAGGCACACATTCTGCTCCCTACTGCCCTCATCCCTCCATCACGTTACTTTAAATTTAAACTCATCCAAATGTGTGAATCTAAATCAACTTGCGTCATAGCCTACTTGTGAGTAATGTATGTAAGTTACACCTTACCTATTATTAGACTGTATATTAATTAAGTTTCAGCCCGTTTTACCAATTTGCATTTAGTCAGTGTACAACATAAGTGCATATTTGTGTTGGTCAGCAATACACTGTGCTCATGTTATCAATGGTTGGTGTTTAAGATCATGTACTGTACCTTAGTGGGAGAGCTGTACTGGCATATTTATAAACAATTGTTTAAATAATAGGTCAACAATAGTTACGGTTAAAACTCCAACAACAGACAACTGCTACTTTTTTCATAAAACTTGGTGTTCATTTTAAAAACGCAAAGCTATGGTCTGCTATAATAAAGATAGCTGATTTGTATTGTTTTGGATGCACATTTAGCCATTAATTAATGTTAACACTAGAAGCATATTTCCAGAGTAAGAAGAGTAATAATATTAATAAGTATTCTGCATAATGACAATATCTGATATTGCTTGATGTCAATGGCAAGATTTCAGAATGTATTAATCTTTTATATTTTGTATAATTAACGATAGCTTTAGTGTTGGAACAATGTAATTTCCGCTCCTAGAAAATTCACCCCATGATAAAATGCTTTGGAAAATTATATTTTTCCTTTTGCTGAGGTGGAGCCTGAAGTCAGGGAGCCACGTTGTTCTGAAATGTAGCATTCATTTACCACTTAGTAGACCAGAAAATGTGGTCCTCATTCCCCATGTAAATTTGTCTGGACCTCACCTTGGTGCATTTACAGGAATGGGTGTGTGTTCTTATTTGGACTGCATATGTGTCGGCCTATGCTTTTGTCGGCTCTTTCAATGATCGGAGTGTGTGATTGCGTGGTTGCATGATGCGTAGGGTGTGTGTGTGTGTGTGTGTGTGTATAAGCCTTTGTTCTTAGGTGTGTTGGCCCACTCCAGTATCAGTGCAGTATCATATGACCAGGTACGGGCTTCAGTTACCCCTCTTCCTCTGATAGAAGGCTGTAATGAGGCCATTAGATCCTGCTAATGACTTGTAGGGTCACTCAACCGCGAGAAAAGCCGAGGGGGTCAGCTTGCAAAGAGCTCTCATGGCCTTTCACCTCACTTTTTTAAACTACATTCACCCCTTTTTCTACTGCTTACTTCCCTGCTTTTACGCTACTCGCTCTTTGTACTCTCTCTCTCTCTCTCTCTCTCTCTCTCTCTCTTTCTCTCTTTCTTTCATAATTCACCCATAGCTCTGTATATCCACTTGCTTTCTTCTTTCCAGTCCAGGTCGTCTCATTGGCTCTCTCTCTCCTTTTCTTTCTTCAATTTATTGGTACAGAATAGCACTACACATCTAGTTTTCTCACAAATTGTCACTGTCCCGCCTTTATCTCCCAATGTGGCCCATTCCTATTACTCTTTATCTGCCTCACTCAATAAGCGCATTGCTGTCTGACTTACTTACTCAGTCCATCTCCTCCTACCTTTCCTCCCAGTCTTCCTCTCAGTTTCTCTCCATGTATTTTATACATGTACTTTATATCTCCTTCCCCATCTTTCTGCATCTCTTCTACTTGTTTGGTCAAGTGATTCATTCACAGCTGTAAATTCATATGTTAAGCAATTTTGATTATCATAATATTTTATTAGAGATAAAGAGAAAAAAAAACATGAAAGGTCCACAAGTTTATGTTCGACTGCATCGACAAAGAATGACACATTGCAACCTCATAGTTCAGTGACTGGCCGCACACAGCGCAGGATCTCAGTTTCGAGGCTGAATTCAAGCATTTTTCACATCACATTTCCTCTGATACAACATAGTGTAACTCCTTAACCTTGTTGAGCTTTCTGTCATGTTACCTCTGAAAGCATCCCATTCAAGCTGTTAAACGCTTGCAGATGGTTGAGGCGTCACCGAGTCAAGCATTCCCGTCTTCACGCAGCACAGGTGTGACCGGGGCTGCGACATACCCATCTGTTTCTCAGCATTACTAGATGGTGCATAGCAGTAATCAATGCTAATGAACACAGAACAAAACCATCTGCTGAAATGTGCAGGTCCCAAACCTGTGATCTCTCAAGTCTTCTCTTTACCATAGAAATGGAACTTGAATCCCAAAAGGATTAGTTAATTTAAAACTTCAATCCAATCAGTAACATTGTGTTCAATATAGTATGAAAAACTCACAAGTGGCTTCATCCAATATACACTGCATGAAAAGAAAATGAAATTACATCAATGGGATAATGCGTCAGTGGACTTCATCACCAAGACCACTTCTGAAGAACGTTTCAAATGTTTTTTAATGACTATAATCAGAAGAATGGCACAGCATTGTACACATTAACAGTCTTTTACTGAGGCAACGAAACAAAAGGGAATATTATCACTGCTCTTCCCCCAGACATGATCATTACAGAGCCGTCTGACTTACTTTTCATTATGACTTTTTTCTTGACAAAACGACTTTAGTTGATTTATGCCAACTTTTATGAAAGGGAAATATAATTAAGTTAATAGAGCATTAAACTGAATGCAACTGAGAAACTGAGAGCATTGATTGTGACTTCTAGAATTGGCCTCATAAGTCTGAGGTTTCTAAAATATTGACTATTTCAGTGTAAAACCACTACAGGGCACATTCAGGGTATCTGAGACCATCCTTTCTTTGTTCTGTTTTGTTTGAAATGAAGCTCATTATTTTGCATCTTGTATGGTTGTGATTGGCATATGGCTTGAAGTTAGCCATCTTGGCTAACTTCAAGCCATAACTAATCGTTTCAGGCAGCTTCTTTCTGTGATTACTTTTGGTCAGACACAGAGACAAGAGAAATGTATCATGTGAAAAACATATTTACTCAGAAAGCTGGAGGAGGCTCGCGCAACTTGCCCTGATATTAGTTGTTTTTTCCCAGGTTCTCATTTCCTCAAATCCAAATCTCAATGGAGCTGGCAAGTGCAAAGTTAGAACAAGCTACAATCCAGAATAGTCACATTTATGGGAAATACGTCTGGTTAAAATAAACTAAAATTTGACTTTAAAGTGTTGCTCAACACTTTTTGTTGACTGTACGGTCACTTCCCCAGTGTTAAGTAGTTTTTGTGTTGCTTTTTAACTCAATGCAGTGATTGAACTAAGACACATATATTCAGAAATCAACTCTCAGCTTTGTGGGGAGTTTTGAGTAATAATTTGCAAAAACATCAGGAAGTCAACAGTATGTGACCAAGCCAAATAGCTGACAGTATTGAACTGCAGTATGTATTTGAGGCAAATGTACATGCCTTAAGGCGCATCTCCTTTCCTGTTAATTGTATTTATTCCCAACACACCCTTGATAATTTTAGCTAGTGTATCAAACTAGTATGGCTGCAGAACATGTCAGTTTTGGAAAATGTGTTGGGAGCATTTTCTTGCTCTTTAATGTCCATTGTCAGAAGAAAAGATCAGTCACCTCAACATCAGCAGCTTGTCTATTGCCACGCGTCAACTCCTAATGAGCCTTGCTGCTTTGGCTTTATCTTTAGAGTCAGTTAGCTCAACCCCTCCACGTCCCGTGGCTTCACAATGGCAGCATGGCCTTTAGCTATAAAGAGAGGTTTACTTTTTGTTCTTTTTTTTTTTTAGTGCAGCGACACACGTCCCTCCTCTCTGCCCGAGTGCCATCCTTTGAGGCAAATGTCAGCTAATTAAGGGTTACATGGTCGACCTTTCCCCCCACACCCACACCCCCACCACCACCACCACCTGGGTCCGCACCACTCGATCCTCCACACAAAACACAGGTCAGCGTGGCCTTTGATATGCTAAGTATTGCTGGGCTCCTACAGGGCAGTGGACTCAATTAGAGGAGACACTTGCTGTGTAATACCGAGGATGCACAATGAGTGTGTCTGTTACAGTGCTACATTCTTTCACTTGTTGTGATTTACCAGAACACAATGATGTCCTCTGGAATGTCCCAACTATTGCCCATTTTGTTCCCTTAAACATACATTGTGTATTATTTAGTTCCAACAAACATACTGAAATAGCCTAATTACAAATCAAGTCAAATACAAATAAAACATACTTGAGCATTGACCTCACAAATCCTGGTAATAAACTAAAAAACAGGTCCTTCTCAATTATCCTAGTTCTATAATGTATATTTTAATTTCAGGGTGTGGTGATTCTCAAAAGGAGTGCTGCATTTGACCATCATGGACAAGACGAACATTTGAGAAGGACGCTGAATATTGAATATCGTCTCTCCAGTTCAAAGCATCTTTAGAGCTGTGGGGATACGTTCCAGAGACTAGAGAACAGAGAGAAGACGAGAACACACTGTGCCCTTCCCCTCTTTTGGTTTGCAGCTTAACACATGCATCAGTTAACAGACTGTTCGAATAAAAAAAAAGACTCTCATTCGTCTTAGGAGAGGATGGCAGTTATGGGAATCTGACTCTGCACGATACTTTAAGTGTGTGTGGATGTGCATGCCTGTCTGTGTGTGTGAGAGTCTGTGTTTCTGTGTGTAAATGGGCAATGGTGGGGCAAAAAATAGTCAGAGTGGTACAGACAATGTTATGAAAGTAAGAGAAAGTGTCAAAGACAGATTCAGATCAGTGAAAATGATTAGAAAGAAATGAAGAATTTTGCTTCGAATAAAAAATAAATGGCCAAGAGGGATGTCATTGGGCACTGAACTGTTCTTTGAAGTGGCTGACTATCATCAAGGACATTGGTAATAATACTCGTGCCTTTATGCCACTGTGTCACAATTTGTGAACCCGTAGTCTGTGTTGCTCTGACATCTGTTGTCAAGGACTCCTCTCTATAAATTCACTTTCTATGGTTCCAACCGAGAGAGTAGTTCATAAGCCACAGCATATTACTGTCAGGAGAAGAAAGGGTGATTCAGAAAGGAGAGCATTTATCAACAAATGTGTGTCAACAGAACAACAAAAGAGGCATGAGTGTCTGAACGTCACTCAAAAACGCAATACAGTGAAAGTGCAGTGCATCAGAACATAATCTAAGTTGACGAATGGCTCATTCTCCTGGCTACTAAAAGACACTGCATGTGAATGCGAATGTGTTTGTTGAGAAAATTACATTATTGTAATTTCTATGAAAGTACATACAGAAAATACCACCTGTATTCACTCTCCTCAATAAGGTAGAAGAAATAAGACCCTGTTTAGGCCCAAATCTTATTTAATTTTTTTGCATTTCCAGATTGTATCCAGATTGATTTTTCTGGACAACAAAGATCCACATGAAATTAGATTTATTTCAAATTGTTTCTAAACCACATTTGCGGTTTCCAATCGGATCTCTACAGATGTGTCCCAGTCCAGATGCTCTGGCCGCTCAATTTCAAAGTGTCTTTCCCTGTCCTGACAACTAAATGTTTCCACTAGTCAGTACTTCTGCAGCTGGCACCACACCTCGCTGCGCAGTGAAGCCCGCCACGACTGCAGCACGGATCCTTCTGGATGCCATTAGGATTTATGTGGCGTCAAAGCAAAATGAAATAGAGAGGTGCAGAAAAACAATGGGAGCGATGAGAAGCAGGAGCTGTGACTTCAGTAAGAGCCTCAGTCCACACCTGTTCCTCTTCTCAGGTGTCTCAGCTACTCCCACAGCTTCACCTGCTGTCCAATCTCATTTCCACCTCTTTTTGTCACACACAAGTGGTACAGTGTTGCATCAGAGTGCCATTTTAAAGTGTATATATAGATGTATTATATGTCCATTTTTGTCACCTACTGAAGCGAAATGACTCAACACAATAGTGAGCCTACTTGTATATTCATGTCCGGGAATCTTTTATGTTTGATGACCTGTTCACACAGCTTTGGGTATTACTCTGACACACAGGAAGTGTCTTGTTGTCAGACTTTTTTTTGGCTTGTGTAGAAAAGGTAGAGGAAGAACTGTGTAACTGATATGAGCAATGTAACCTCCCTGGCAGGACAAAGAGGAGAGTGCCACCTACAGAAACTCAAGCGTCATCAGCATTAAATGAGACATGATCCGAGCACCACCCACATGGTTTTATTTACAGGTGGACTATGGGAAGTGCGGTGCTGAAACACCAATTGCTTATCACTTTTTTACAAACAAATCCAAATCAGGACTCTTGTTGATTACTAGTTAAAAGCCTTTTAATAATGTACCTAACGGGACCAAATGTGTGATGATATGATCTGACTTCGATGACTAAAGGTGTCATCTCACCACCAAAATACATTTAGTTGCTGTTAGATAATTTCTCTGACTGGTCTAATGGGGTCACTCTAAGTTATCATACAGAAACAACCAATTAGGTTGTTAGTCAGTGCATTCAAAGTACTCAACAAATTACTATTATGATGGTTTATGACCATGGTTTTATCCACTGTGTTGAAGTCATGCTTTAGGCAACTAAAACGTTGCATATTCTACATAAAATCTTAATCTCAGTCAATATTTTGCTGTCAAATTAAATTGTTCATAGGATATTAGTTTGTTTCTTTATAGTATGTATATAGATATGACTTTACAGATCATTTCAATCAATACCGTACTGTCTTTTTATTTACAGTAACAATTGTTGCCTAAAGTCTCTGGCACTGACTGTATGCAGATTCTGAAAACCCAACGACATATGTGCAATCTGTTCCAGATTTTACTCAAAAAACACAAAAATACATACTAATTCCACTGTACTGTTTGTGTTTTCCCTTCCAGAGATATCAAACCTGACAACATACTACTGGATGAACATGGTAAGATCCCTTTTCTAATTTCTAATTATTATATTTCCATTCATATGGAGGAGAGTGGGTGGAATTCCAGCACAATAGGATTTGTTTACGTATGGTAATAACATTTAACATGGTGACCTGACTTGGCTTAGCGTCCCAAATTCAAAACATAACAGCTTCTGACTTAGCATGATTTCACCATACCTCAGACCTCTGGGATCACATCTGCACAGATCAAAAGGAGCAATGCTCAGAGGCAGGTTTCACGGGCGCTGCCCAGATCGGCCTTGCAGCATAAAGAAAGAAAGCACCTAACACCAGGTTCTAACAAGTGCAACACAGAGGAGGAGTGCACAAGTGAATTGTTATTTACTGTCCACACTACGCCAGTCTGCATTGGTTGAGACATTTACACGGTGTTCTTTTTCTCTGAAATATATGATGTCATAGGACTGTGGAAGACGGGGTTATATTAATGATTCCTCCTTCGCTGCCTGTTCTGAATGATTGATAAAGCCTCATAGGCTTTAGTGTCAGTTTCAGTTTGACACAAATAGACAGCCACACATCCACACACACAGTGTGTGTGTGTGTGTGTGTGTGTGTGTGTGTGTGTGTGTGTGTGTGTGTGTACATATCAGAGAGAGGAGTGCAATTGTAAATAAAGGCGGCAAAAAGACAGACTGTAAATTCCATCATCAATATGTCAATCAAGAGGTGTACTAAAGTGCTTCATGTGATAATCCATCCTCGAGAAACACACAGAGATCCCAAACATAAAATGGCGCAGTATGCACATATATACTACATGACCAAAAGAATAAAGAACAAATAAATTCAAACATGTTTAAACTCTCTGCTTGGCTTTGCTTGGAGTGACACTGAACTTGCCCTGTTAATTAAGGAAGTATACACTGCAAAGTAAAAAAAGATAGGTGGATACAGCTCTTTTCAGTTATTTTGTCTTCTCCAAACACCAAAATCCAGTCAGAACCAGTTACCAACAAACTTATCTCATTCGCTAGTTTCAAGTCTTCTGCAATACAGCATAATGTCTATTTAGTAGGAAAATAGAAGATAAAGCAGGGTGTGCTTTAGGGCGTGACTATTTTGTGATCGACAGGTCGTTAGCACTGCAGAGTCCGGGAAGTTGTCAGTGTTTCCATTTTAGAACTTTAACCCTCTCATAGTGTGTTTTCATGAAAGTTAATTGTTGTTGGTTGCCTAAAAATGTCTTATTCAGCATTCGGTTGTCCTGCGAAAAAAAAAAGTTGACGACAGACAAAAACAAAAATAGCGACGGACAAAATGTCGAACTCCAGGCTTCAAAATCGTAGTCCACAAACCAATGGCTGATGTCGTTGATACAGAGAGTAGACTGTTTATGACAGATCATTAGAGAATACATTTAACAAGTTCAAAGTACATGATTGCTCGTTGAACTTGGAGGATGTGCTACCTGAACCACCTAAACAACCCCATTCTGGCAATGGCGTAGAAAATGAATGACATTTGTCCCCCGACTCAGGAGATTTGAGTAGAATTTCGATATAGAATAACGGAAACAATCTAAAAATCTATATTTACAGGCACAGACAAGAGGTCTCGGTTATGTTGCACACTTTCCTGAAAATGTTGGAATATGATCATGTTGTGTGGTAGTTTTATTCATGAGCTGATTGTAATGTATATGCAATATCGTGATATTTAAGGACATTCATAATTAACTGAAAACTAACTATAGTGTAGCATTCAGATTTCCCTGAGATGGAACTATGCAGACTAAACCTAAACATTAAAAACAGACCAGTGACTTTTGGCCATATAGTGTACACACATACAAAGACACACACACACACACACACACACACACACACACACACACACACACACACACACACACACACACACACACACACACACACACACACAGCCCTGAGAAGCACTGGCCAGCTGCTAAAGGGCTATGTGGGATGGCAGCCCTGCTGTCACTACAAACTGGAGCGAGAAAGAGAGAGAGAGAGAGAAAATCAGGGTCGACAAAGAAATAAATAAATCTGGGGAGAAGAGTGATAAGGACGGAGCAGAAAGAGAAAGCCAGCTTTGTCAGCCTAATCGTGAATTCCACAGGACACCCAACGTTTACCTGTGCTTTCTCTTTATCTCTTTATCTCTCTTTCTCTCTCTCTCTCTTTCTCTCTCTCTCTCTCTCTTTCTCTCTCTCTCTCTCTCTCTCTCTCTCTCTCTCTCTCTCTCTCTCTCTCTCTCTCTCTGTACTGTATGTGTGTGTGTGTCCTTTCAAACTCAACAAGCACGTCACTTCTCCTCATACATTCTAACCACACTCTGTTTTCCAATGCAGACCTGTAGTTTACCCCTCCACTTAAGTCTAAAACAATGGGGGGGGGTTTGGGGGGGTACTTCTGTAGCACACCATGTTAATTGAATCGACCCGTTCCTCCCGTGTTCCTCTGGGAGCTGCTTGATAGAGAGAAAAACAATTCACTTATGCAAGTGCAATGCTGCTTTATTAAATGTCATAACCCCAGGAAGCTGGGAGAAGCTCCAAGAGGGCCATTGTCTATAAACTGTGAGCACGTACACTTCGTAAGCAGGCACTACATTAAGAGGCGACATTGTGAGGGAAACCACTCTCTCTCCTCCTCTCCCAGACAAAGAAGCGCCGGTGCATACTGTATGTTTGCCACATCATCACCCACGGGACTCTTTGGGAAAGTACAGTTGTGGATCTTTCTTGCTCAGAAATATTAGTTTGAGTTTTTTGGAACTAAGTCATTAAATTCAATCAGTCAATTTAAAATGACCAGTCTTCCGATTGGGACCATTAGTAGACTCATTTGTGTATGTACAGTATTAGGTATATATTGCAAAGAGAAATACAAAATAAAAGAGACATGCAGACACATGACATAACATGAAGGATCAAACCCGACAGTTGTGGAGGTAATCCCGGCAAAACACATTAGATAACTAAGCCACAAGGTAACCTGCTGAACCATTGTTCAGCCACCTCACATTTAAACACACAAGCTGGGAACAGTTTGACTGGTAACAAACAGGACTTAATCTGATGATTTTAGAGCAAGAGATTATGTTTGAATTTTAAGGGAATACTGCCACTCTGAACTGCATGTATTATTTTCAAATTCAAGTCTGACCTGTATTCCCTTCATTTAGTGCACACACACACAAGTGAGTGAAATGGCCTACTAGCAAATAGTGCAATGGAAGCTTAAAAATCCAAAGGAAAAATAACTGTTTGAGGATTAAAAATAATTACATTAAAAACATTGCAACGGTGGTTATTCAGTAATATCCAAAGTTATACCCAACATAACATGTCAATAAGATAAATAGTAACAGGTACATCAATAGACTGAAAAAATAAATAATCTCAAAATAAAAAAATAGTAAAAGTAATTTTCAAGTTAGCCTGGCTTGTTTTGTTCACTAATTTAAATACATATTGTGTCAACAAACTTTTGTTCGTTACTGTATTAAAGCTTTTGTTCTTTCATGTCACATTTGGGCTCCATTACGCATATGGATATAGCTTTTTATAGTTTTTAATACCAACATAAGGTAACCAGTGCCAGGTTACCAGCATGTCAAAAGTTAGTGTTGTGCCCTGGTGACAAAGCTCTGTTACCCTTTCAATGTTCTGTACATTTTCCATAATGCAGATTTGGAAACTGTGTCGTAGCTCATCTCTTAATCTCTCTCTGACCTATGCCAGTTCTCTCTGACTATGCTATGTTTGTGTCTCGTTACCATATATATGAAATCACAACACTAACTACGCGCCAAACTACACTTACTTCTCATCGTTTCTAGAGAAAAATTTACAATTATACAAGAGCAAACCTATGAGTCTAAAAGCATCTGCTATTGGATAGCCGAGGCTGTATTGCTCTTCCACCTAACTGGACCAGAGAGGTTTGAATTGAAACTGTGGTTAACATTTTCTACATGCTATTGTGCAACTAGATACTTTTTATCCACGCAGCCCAACATTTTGAAGATGGTTATCTGTTTATTCCCGCTGGCTACTGTGTAAAACTCTTGTCCTAAATCTGTCTTCTGCAAAGCGAAGAGAGATGGAGACAAAAAAGGAAGAAAAAAAGGGAGATAAGTACTGTATTATACAGAGACAGGAGACATCATTAAATATGAAAACATGAAAGAAGCCCTACTCTAACTCAAGCTCCACTTATAGTCTGACGTTTTGCTGCACCTCTGTCACAGTCATCAGGCTGCATTAACAATGGTCCTCTTCTACCTGCAAAGCACCGCACAATCCCACCTCTGTGCTTCACTACGCAGCTAAAGGCATACGCCGCAGATTAGAATACAGTATATGAGCATATTGTCATCATATTTGAAACGGTAAAGGACACAGAGGGGTATAGAGCTAAAGTAACAGAAAACAGAAATGGGTTTATGAAAGGAAAATAAACTGAAAACCTGAATAATGAAGAGGACAGAGGAAAGCTATGTTAAGGGAGGCAAACAGGACAAGAGAAGAAGAGGGGGATAAAAAAGGCACGCAGAAAGAAAGGTGTCGTAATGGAGAGTGATGGAAAACATTGAGGGAGGAGGGAAAGAGGGAGAAAAATAAAGGAGGAGAGGAGCGTTCTATGAGCAATTCTCTTCAAGCTCAGTGTAAATAAACACTTGGTCAGCTTGTGTCTGCTTTATATTCACACACAGTTACCAGTTTAAGGTATATATATATATTTGAACTGTGTACAGTATGGCTACTTGTTTTGTTTTTTTGTCATGGTGGACGTACTGTATGTTTCCGAGGTGCATGAGGATGTCCATTCATCCGAACAATCACCCTGCGGCAAAAACTCCCCAGCTCTGTCTCACTCACAAAGACACACACACACACACACACACACACACACACACACACACACACACACACACACACGCACACACACACGCACACACACACACACACACGCACACACACACACACACATACACACATTCAGCTCATTAGTGTGTGCTCTGTGTGCATGTCGTAGACTCCGGGCCATCTTGCAGCATGGTGTGACACAGGTCAATGGTTTGACTTTGACTTTGGAAATCATTCAGGTTGCTTAAACACTCACAATTTAACTGCGCACGTTTTATCCCATCAACAAAGCCGCAGTTCATTTGCATTTGATGCCTTTTAAAGTCCTCAATGGACTGATTGTAATTAAGCAATAAGGTACGAGAGGCAGTACTGTATTGTCAATAATACAGTAGTAATAATGTCCGCTGCGCGTCGGGCCTAACAACACCCTTTAACAGTACAGGATGTAGGGTGGAGGATGACACTCAGCCACCGATGTAAAGAAGTGCTCTCGCTGCTTCTGTCCGTCTTTTCTCCGTCATTTTTCTCCTCCATGATGTTTAGAGAACTTGCCTCACGTCGGGAAATTACCGACGTAATTATCTCTCACTGGAAATTATCGCGATTTTGTGATCAAACCCTTTTCATTCCTCACTTTAGTTTCCGGTTTTATGCACTCGCTCCCTGCTAACAAGTTTGCTCTCAGAGCGTTATCTGCACAAACACATTATTCACCGCTGACATTCTCATCAAAAGTCATTCCCCCAAAACATCAAAGTTTACACGAAACATGTTTGGTAACTGTCAAGCTTGAAATGACAACCAACTACCTGTTATTTTAAGTGCGCACTGATATGGAACGCTCTAAATGTAAACATGCTGTACAGTACTTTATGGCTGAATAAAGTACACCCCGTGACTCTCAACCAATCAGAATGCTTGATTTGATCTACCCGTATTATAAGTGTACATAAAGGCATTATTTTCCTATCATGTTGTGTATTAAAATGTATTTGATCCTCACATGAGCAGCCTATTGGGATACCTGCTATGTGTAAGCTGTGCTTGGAAAAAGGTAAAACACTTCAACGCTTCGGGGAAACAGATTATATTGATGGAGTGAACAGAGCTGTGTGATCTTATAGCTCTGTGCCACTTTGGATGTATAGGGTTCACACAAGTGAGCATGCTCTGTGTCCCTTTGAGGTAATATAATCCCTCTGTTCTACAGGACACGTCCATCTAACAGACTTCAACATCGCAGCCATTGTAAAGGACGACCTAAAGGCAACGTCCATTGCTGGGACCAAGCCGTACATGGGTAAGAAAACACCTTTTTGATCAATGCTTCACAAGAAAACTTAAATACGAGGGACATCAAATAAAAGCTTGAGGGAGCAGTTTAAAACTATTAGCTTTAATTTAAAGAAATCATAGAACGTTATATAAACTTCACAGAGCACGCTTATGTTCGCTAATCCAAATTCCAGATGACATTGAAGGGATATTAGAGACTAACTTTGGTAAGCCCTGGCTCCAGGCTTGATGTGAGGAGACAAGTGCCGACACCCAGCATATGGTGCTTACATAAAACCCGTTCTAGGGTAGGTTTGAAAAAAAGAAGAAAAAAAAGACAATTATTGAGGGACACATGTTTGTATAAATCTGTAAATCTCCTCTACAAAGCAGCAATTAAGAAAAACATGTTTTTACCCTTGAAGCTCCTAAAGCCAAGTTCACAGAGTTTGACTTGTCAATATTAGCTGTCGATGGCCAGGAAACAGATACAGCTAAAAATAAGAGGGCCGTATTGACCAATACATATGATGTTAGTACTTTGTTGTGAGGTACACAGTGAAGGTTAAAGTTTAGGGAGCTAAATTATTAATTCTGTTTCGGAGACATTGTAAGTGACAAATTATAAGCTTGGATATTTATAATATGGAGACATGACAACCTTTTCTGTGTCTAAATGTGTGCCTAATTTAGTTTGTGTAGAACATTTATCCTTTTTCAGCTCTGCTGCAATCACCCTCCTCATGACTCTTAAGTCCAGTAGTGATCAGGTCGATGAGTATTCAGCTCCTGAGAGATCAGATAGGAGCTTAACAGGATTTCAGGGGGATATGAATGACGAGGCCGTGTGTGTTTGTGCGCGCGTGCTCCTGCTTTTATCCTTACAAAGTATGCGCCCATGATGGAGAATGATCTTGTGACCGCGAGTGACTTCAGGTGGATACTCGGTGGTGTAGTAGATTATTCATGTGTCTCTCTGCAGTAGATAAACTAAAAAAAATGTCCTTTTCGGTAAGAAAACCTCCCATAACGACGAGGCGTAGGGTGTGTGTGTGTGTGTGTGTGTGTGTGTGTGTGTGTGTGTGTGTGTGTGTGTGTGTGTGTGTGTGTGTGTGTGTGTGTTTCTGAGTGTGCCGTGTATGTCATGGCAGTCTAGATTTTGACAGTTTAATCCAGATGATGAAGAAAGAAGTGATGAATGATGGATATTCATCTTGACCATTTCAAACTTTCCCTAGAATAGATTACTCCTTTTCACAGAAGAGAAGGGGGATCATTTTCAGAGTTTTGATAGCGCGTCCCACCCAGAAAACCTTTGGTTGATTATTCATTACAAATATATTCTGATGCTACATTGACTTCAAATTAGATCCCAATAATTAATACTCGCCTCCAGCAAAAGAAAACCAGTGGAATTTATTTATCCCAGAAACACAACAAACGTTTAATGAGCTCAACCTCTTCTGTACAGTCTGCTGTTACAAGACATGTATAAACAATCTACGCAGCATGTGCTAATCTGTCTCACAAGCCCCTTTCAGACATGCAAATTGTGACGTAAATGTGACAGCTAATGTGACATGTCGGTCTCACGTCTTAATAAGCACCCAAAGTCGGGAATGGGTCAGACCTTTCCGAAGCACTTCCAACATCTGCAGTACTCCCTCGCTATTATTTCAGTTTGCATTCATGCCAATTGCATCTAATGAATGAGAAAATTATGAGAAAATCTGTGAGGGCATTTGCTGTGAGAAGAGGGAGCGAGTGTGAACGATTCAGCTCTTTCTGCAACTATGTTTGAATAAAGCCAATTTGAACATTTACGTAATAAAAAACAATGTCTATTTTAACGATATTCCTATTGAAGTCATGTATTTTATGTAATTTAAACTGTCCCTGACTAAAAATCAAAAAAAAAAAAAGGGATCAATAAAACAGCAATCTAAAAGCTATTTTTAACCTGGCAAAGATGTATATTTGATTTTGTTGTGTCATATTTTCTGTCTATCAGCTCCTGAGCTGTTCCAAACCTTCGAGGGGTCCCACCCTGGCTACTCCTTCTCTGTTGACTGGTGGTCGCTGGGCATCACAGCATATGAGCTACTGAGAGGACAGGTGACTCCATCTTAACTCCCTTCAGCGTGGCCGTTTGGCACACTTTACTGCAGTGGAACATACATATGACACCTACAAGAAGAGTCCTGTCAGTAGGAAAGAAGCCACACAGCGAGAACTCATTCATAAAATGAAAGGGGGCAGGGCGTATAAGCTGACCTTACTGAGAAAGATGTTTAAATGTTTAGTCACGGTGTGAGACGAATCACTGCCGGAGAATGACTAATTAGAATTCAAGTTATTTTAAGAGTCACATAATTGTAATAGATTTTTTTTTTTTTTATATTATTTATTGAATTTCATGCTGGTCCCATCCGGAGAAGTTTAATTCTGATGTCATGCAAATGAAGACAGGACATAATGCTTTCACTCATTCTCTTCGCTATTAGAGAGTGAACACAGCTCAGACTGCAAGCTGCAGAATTTACTCTCATATTTCAGCGGGATGAATACATAAACTACAGTCTCCTCTGTCCACACTGACAAGGACCCAGAACACCTGAAACTGATCCGGAGCTGTCATGAAGTGTTCCTGAAATAATTTCCTCTATTTAGACATCTCAATGCTCTCCCTTTCACTCTACTCCACTGAAACTGTTGAGTTACTTTGCCTAAGAACTTTCCATTTCACTTTCTAAAACACCATTCTGACTCAGTTACCTCCCACTCCCACTGGCTCATGTTTAGAGCTCAAACTTGATCTCACCTCTAAACCTTCCTTGAAGCCTCCCAGAATATGTCCTGTCCTCTTTTTGACCTCAACGCTACATCTTACCTGCACCATTTACCTGGAGTCTTCTCCCCTTCCATCAAAGCTGTGTCCTGTGATTTCTCAAGTACTTTTAACCTTCACTCGTTTCAATAGGAAGCGCTGAGCTCACAAGTACTCACCCAGAATTGAGTGAAATAGGTGTGAGCCCCTTTTTGAAAGTTCCTGTATAATCTGCATCTTCTACAAACCCTTTCCTAAACTTTATTTCACCCCTCTCTCTGCACACTGCCCCCACATTCTCCTTGAAATTGAATGTTCCCCTCATCCCTCTGTTTCCAAGGGACTTTCAGCTACACCTTTCTCTGACTGACATATTACAACATGCGCAGAATTATTTGGCTGTTGGAAATGGAGAGCTAGCTCGCTATTATCCAGCTCCAGGCACCTTTCGATTCTTTCAGCCTCCACTTCATCTTATCTCTCTCTTAAAGGAATACTTCACAAACAAAAGGACCATGCGAGAGATAAATGACTCACCACTTGTTACCTTGAATCATTGAAGAAAACGTGTTTTGGAAGAAAAGTCGATGGGGTTGCGTTTAACAACAGTAAAACTAATATAAAAAAATCTTCACAGAACTCGTACAGCATAATAAGCATGACGTCCCAAACACAAGCATCTCCACTAAAACATATATAAAACACTTCGGATTTGCACAGATGAGGAGCACGACTGTCCAAGCGTGAGATGCAGAAGGGCTCCACCGCAGGACTTGTGTGAGAGTTTGCAAATGGATGTTTTGATATATTCAATTCAATTCAATTCAATTTCAATTCAGTTTAGTTTGTATAGCCCAGAATCACAAATTACAAATTTGCCTCAGAGGGCTTTACAATCTGTATATATTCAGCATCCGGATCAGGAAAAACTCTCCAAAAATAAATAAAAACATTCACAGGGAAAAAAGGGAAGATACCTTCGGGAGAGCAATGAAGGAGGATCCCTCTCCTCATTGCTTTTGTGAAATGAGGACCGGACTTCCTTTACTTTAATTCATCAAGCCTTTGCCTTTTCTCTGTTCATTGTGGAGGCATGCGAGAAAAACAACATTGTAATTGATATACAAATGGTTATTTAGTGGGAGAAGAATTCCTTTAGGACCCTGTTCAGACCTGGTATTACGCTCCAACCACATGTTACTTCATTATTTATCTCCTCTCCCAGCGTCCAGGCTTCCCTGATGGGCCTGACCACTGGTTGCAGGTAGAGATCAAAGCAACTCAGCATCTCTCCAGAGCTGCAAATCAGTCACCGTCACATAGTTTTTCCACCTTCAGCCGCCTCCTTTTTTCTTTTTTTTCTATTAATTAGACAACAATTAACCCTAGACAGGGAACACAGAGACGCTTTCCAAAATAGTGTGAATATATTGAACCAATTTGAGTACATTTCTGCCTTCTGTCATCTGATATTCCGACTCTAAAAGAAAATACAACTGGCTTTCCGACACCTTATGTGTGCCCTGTATGGGGAACATAATTGACATTAAGCATCTAAAAAGAGCATGGAATGGAGCGCCTGCAGTGGTCCCATCACTTTTTCTCCCCTTTCCAGTCTTTCAATCAGCTCCAGCAAATGAAGGCAAAATGGCCCAAGAAAACATTTTGTTCGAAGAACTTAAAATGAAAATGTAAGAATGGCGAGGCAGGCATCCACCTGAGTTGCGTGTCGCTCCCATTTCTCTTTCATCGGATGAGGCCAAAGTGGCATTAAAAGTGTGTCTATAAACAAACAATCTGGGAGACACGGGCAGAGGGGCAGGTTGTCTGCCGTCTACCTCAAACCAGTCTCATCCAGCTGTGCCTGGTCACTGTGTCATTCTCCAACTCAAGTGGGAGCAGGCTTCCTGTCCCGGGAAATAGACCAGAGGGTGGAGAAGGATTGGTTTGAAGAACTGTCAACAAGCTGCTCTTGTTTTATGACTCACAGAAGGCCCTCTCACGCTGAAAGGCAAAGGGTTTAAGTTGTTTTGAAAATAGTCCCTTCTTCTCTGTTTCCTCTGTCATTTGTTTTCATCAGTGCAGGAAATGGATTCACGGAAGGAGAGCACAAGGAGAAGAGGAGGAGAGTGTAGAGAGGGCCAACTGACAAACTAACTTTGAGATGCACACTGTATCAAAGAAACTCCTCCAGGCAGTGCATGGCTATGAATACAAGTATTCTGTAACATGCTCTTCTCCTCTCCTCCTCTCAGAGACCATATGTGATGAGATCCAGTACACCGGCTAATGAGATCCTTCAGACCTTCCACAAGGTACATCCCAGCTACCCGGCAGCCTGGTCTTTGGAGATGAAGTCTCTACTCAGAAAGGTACGTGATTGGCCCGGATGAGAGTGTCACATTGCACAACAGATGTGTCTTTGAATTGGGTCCACCACACCTCCATGTGGTCATTCATCTAAACCTGCACTTGCCAACTTCTCACATTGATTATGATTGCTGGCAAAACTCCAATACCACAATACCCCAATGCACAAAGACCAGTAAACTGCCAACGTCATACCAATTTGACTAGTGTGATCTTGTCATGAGTACGGACGAGAGTGGAAAAGAACTAAAAGTTGATGAGTCTAGCTTTTTGCTCCTCAGTTTGAATGTTTTATTTCCTGTGGGACGACAGCTACCCACACCCAACACCAGCACCTCAGTTCACAAGGTGTATCTATAGAATCTGAATTAGAGAGTCGCTTTCATGTCATGTCAGCCTTAGTTTGTACACTAGAGGCTTATTTGTAGATGCAAGTGTTGCGGCGTGCAGAGAAGCTTTAGAAGTATAATCATCAAATATTCAAAAACAAGACCTGTTGTGTTGTGACTCATAGTATAAAAGTTAAAAAGGCAAATAAGTCTAAGGTATACTGTACAAAGTGAGCCTATGCTTACAAACACTGCAAACGCACATGACAGAACACTGAAGAAATACAGCTATTCATGTCACTACTTAATAACAAGAGTTTTTTTTCTCCATTTAATGTAATTAGCATATAATAACATCTTAACATCTTAACATTCTATTATTTATTACGACTAAGAAGGTATATTCTTCTTGGTGCAATTAAGTCTCTTGCGAAGCTAACAAATGCACTGTCGCTGTAGCATTTGGGGTTTTGTCTTGGCAGCAATCCACTGCAGTCAAACTGTTGCATTGCTTCGTGCTCAGACTCTTCGTACCTCATTGGCATTCCAGTTGCATGTGTAAATGTGTGTGTGTGGGAGAGAGAGAGAGAGAGAGAGAGAGAGAGAGAGAGAAAAGGAGAGAGAGAGATGTAAAGAAAGTGAGAATGTAAGGGGAGAATTCCATGCTCAATATATTTGTCCTTCACACTTCAGAACCCCTTGATTCTTCCTCATCACCATTTGCTTCCTATATGTACCTCATTTTCTTTTCCTCTCTCCAAATCTTCTCCAGTCCACTCCTCCATATCATCCGCCCCCAGCCCCTTCGTCCCTGCATCCTCATTCCCAGACACATCCTTTAGGGCAAACATGTGCTCCTGTCTCAGTGGGACTCCAACTTTTCAGTCATGCCTCCCCATGGACAATTGTTCTTAATCTAATCCTTCTGTCTCCCTCAGTTATTGTGCATAGATGTCCAGAAGCGCATTTCCTGTCTAGCAGAGCTACAGGATCTGGACTACATGTCACATGTCAACTGGGACGCCGTGCTCAGCAAACAGCTTCCTCCAGGCTTTATTCCCAATGTGAGTATACAAAATAAACTGAGCACTGCCTCAGTATGCTACCCAACAAAATGCTCTGAATAGAATAGTTTGCTGCCAAATGCTTTAAAAACAAAACAACCGACAATATGACGCATGATTTTGCTCTTTTCTCACATTCAGAAAAAATACGATAAATTCCCTCAAACCCTCTTCCTTCGACTGTTCGCTCATACTTATTCCCAAAACAGTTTTTCTCCCGAAGGAGACCTTGATGCAGTCTGAACTACCTACTCCTTATCTAATCATTTCTAGTGGAGCTGTAGACACCACCCTCTGCTGGGCTGAGCTGGATCTCCCACTGAGTGTGCATAAGACACCCAGATGCAGAGACAGACAGCAACATGTGTATACATGCCTCAAGGAGAAATACGTCTGCCTGCAGCCCTACAGATGGTCTTTTGCTGAACTGATTCGCTGTGCCCTGTTTTAAAGCTGGTAGGATAGGGATTGAGGATCTGACACAAGATCTGAATGAGAGCCATAAAGTGTGTCATAAAACTGGCATTAAAAAATAAAAATAGAACAATAGCTGTCAATGGAACACTTTAATTTGCTTTGATGGGCATAGATATGCTATATTAATTCAGCTACACTGATGACAGATATATTATTGAGGCCAACCAACGATTATAATTATTAATCTCCCAGACCATTTTGTTTTCTTCCGACCAACAGTCCAAACAATCCCAAAAAAAAAAAGTTTTTGTTTACTATCGCATGGTTAGAAGAATAGCAGCACATTTTTGACAATTTAAATGCTGGAACTGGAAGATTTCTTTTGCCTGGCTTTTTTTCCTTTCTCTTCGTTTTGCGTAAAAGACGACTTAAATGATAGCTCAGCAAAGTGACAGTAATTGTCACTCCTTAGTGTCGGGCTCATGTAGAATAATGACTGCTGCAAGTGCAAAGATGACTCGATGAGTTGATCAAGTTCTAAGTCTATTGCGACTGCAGAGCAGCAGGTTTCCCCAGCGGGCCGAGCTGGCACAGCAAAGGAAAAGCACAGAGGATCGATTGGGAATTGACAGTGTGTCTCTATCTAATTATAGGCTTATCCTCTGTCTTCAGTGCCGTATAGACTGTTAATGTCTGAACAGGAAGAGAGGACTTGGCCCCTATATTTTGTTTCCTAACTTCCCAGCATTCAATTTCCTTTGTCTTTATTGGCTTTCTGCATTTTGAGGTTTGCATATTATTTCATGGGATGCAGATGTCAGATATTTATTAGGGCTAGATACTTGTTTTCCCTCTTAATGTTTTTATCTTAAAGTTTAAAACATTGGTAAAGAAAGATGCCACAATAAGACAACAGTAAGGGATAAACTGTTCATGACAGACAATGTTAAAAGTTGGTCTTTTCTGAAGCAATAACACATTTGGTTTTGAAGAAAATATATAAACAATGTCAAAAAGTTACAGCTCGCAATCATGTTGTTTCGACAGAATACCATCCCCTACATTTTTTTTATAAACACTACAGTAAACTATATTTTAAATTACAAGAAATATCAAGTGCATACAGTGCAGAAACACTGAAACACTGATTGATACTGATATCAAAACCATTAGAATGTCACAAATGACTACTACACTACTTGTTGGTGTGGCATGTAGGTTATGTCTCAGAGTTGTATATACTAATACGATTCAACGATTAAACCCATGGATCTCCTTGTTTGTTTTAAATGAGTGCCTGCATGTGTCTGCGTCTTTATAGAGGCGGAGACTAAACTGTGACCCAACATTTGAGCTGGAGGAAATGATCCTGGAGTCCAAACCACTTCACAAGAAGAAGAAAAGGCTTGCAAGAAAAAACAAGGACCAGGGATCTGATGGGTCTCCACAGGTAAGCGTTTCAACATTGAATGCAATGCTACAGCTGGTTTGATTTGAACACGTAAAGACCACTACTGGGAAGCTACCAAATGCTATTAAAACCTTAATAAAATAAACTGAACTAATCTACCAGCACTTTAAAGGGGTCTCTCTGTCAGTGCTCATCATTATTCATTAAAGAAAGATGACCGATGGTTCCATTTGGCTCGTTTACTGGAGATACGTTTCTCCTTAGTTTGTCTTTTAAATGTGTCTGGAGTGCTATTGAGAATGTTGAGGACACGTTCTTAGAGCTCTGTCCTCCCTCGCCTTCATCAGAATAAATCGTCCGTCTGTCTGATGCGGGTATGGGGAAGGCGAAGAAGGCAATCACCTAGCTCTGGTTCCAGTCTTTTAGTCTGTCGCTCCATCTACATAAATCAGCTGTTGTCCTCTGGGTGTTTATAGAAAACAGAGAGGAAATCACTGAAAGGTTAATTTGATCAACTGGTCAAGTGAGACGTGGGAGGAACACACACATGTACACACATTACACACTCGTAAACGCTGCGATCGTGAAAGCGGTGAAGCAGCAGCGATTTCATTTTAGGTTGAGTGCAGCAGTGGGACCTGATAAGTGCTGTCATTTTTGTTTTGAGGATAACTGCAGTTCAAAAAACCTCAAGTAATGTGTTTTTACTTTCATATTGAATCGAAATAGGACTTACAGGGTTGAAAAGTTTGGAGGAAACTAGAATAAGAAAGTATCCTTTATGGGGAAATTCTTCTCTGCATTTGGCCCATCCCTGGATGGGGGGCGGTGGGCGGCCCTGGGGGGCGCCCGGGGGTTGGGTGTCGTGCTCAGGGACGCTTCGACATGTGAGCTATGGGGGGACTGGGGATCGAGCCGGCTGCCTTGTGGTTGCAGGACGACCACTCATCCCCCTGAGCTACAGCCGCCCCCAAAGTATAATTATGTGGAGCAAGAAAGATCAGGTTGACATGCGAGGGCGAGGGTTATTTACAAAACTGGTATTGTTAAAAGAAGAGTTTCGAGGCATATTTTGTAGTAAGCCCTAATATTTACTTAAACATGTTCTTTCCTAGTATGCTTATCATAGCCTGACCTGTATTGATAGTCATGCTCCACCGATATATATTAGCGTGTAAGAGATACACTCAAACATTTTCCTGCCACAAGAGAGATTTTAGTGACGCATTTCATTTTTACAACCAATATTACGGTGTGTTTATCAGAAGAAATGCATTTATAGGAAAGGACTCCAATTTTGTATCTTTGGCTTTTTCCATTGAGACAGTATAAGTTCCAGGAGTAGAATAAAACAAGTCATGGTTCCACGCATGTGTTCTTCCCAGTTAGAGTGCAGTTGTGTGTGCGCTGGGTCTGGTCACTTTCCAACAATAATTCACCACACTGTTGAAACCTGCCTTTGCACACTACAGTTTGCACACACACACACACACACACACACACACACACACACACACACACACACACACACACACACACACACACACACACACACACACACACACACAAGCAATGTCATTACAAAGTTAATACGTTTGGACCCTCTCCCACTCTTTTGGCACGTTGGAACAGTTCATGGGACTCTTTTCTAATAGAAGTGAAACAGTTTGTGTGGTCTCGAGTCTGAAGCACATTCTTTACCAGCTTGCAATAAGAAGTCAGCGCTTCCCCAAAGTGCGCCATGTTTAATGGAAGCCGACAGCTGCTTATGGAGACCTGCCTATCTGCAACAGTGATATCTCACCGTGTTGTCAGGCAACCTTTGTCATCCTTTGGCCCATTCCGACAAAGAGAAAGTCTTCTATTCTAATGAAATAATGATAGTGGCCTTTCAGGGAAACATTTATGGTAATATTGGATTGATGCAGTTTGACTGAAATCAGGATTAGAACTATTCTAATTGGAAAAGTCCTTCACATGGAAATGGAGAAAGCTACTTTGAAATTATTTTAAACAATAAATGAGTATCATATAGTAAAAGAAGGATTAATGTTGTGATGTATTCTTTGTTGTATGCTGATCAGTGATCAATTATAAGTAGTAAATAGCAATGGTGGTTATGATTTGCTGAACTGTCTTGAAGAGATTAAAAACAGAGGATTACAGAAAAAATTTGAAAGACCTTGTTAACTCCCTCTCAAGAGCCCTGCCAATTTGGCACCATAACATCAGCAAACAGAGCCTGGGGCATGTGTCCTCCCCTTTTAAACTACTTGCAAATAAAAAGATCACTGTGACTTTTGAAGGTGTTTTGGATAAATACGTTTGTTCAGAATATCTTCCTCTTGGTGAACAATGTGTTTTAGTTTTGAAGAAGTTTTTGTCCTGGCCAACCTGGAGAAAGCCTTTCACGCCTACCGTTAAATCTCCCCATTTTATTTTGAGAGGCTGTATTCTGTTATTAATCTCCCGTTCAGAACAGCGCAGAATGCTGTCGCCAAACCGATCCTATTCAGCCATCTTAGTCCCTGGATTGCTACTGTCTTGATTCAATGTTCTTCTGATCCTTCTGATTCTAATTGTTTAAAATATATGTTCATATATATATATATATATGTTCATATATATATATATATATATATATATGAACACACACACAAACACAGAATCCATTTTTCTTCTTTTATCTCCCTGCCTCAGTGTTCCCACTACGCTCAAAATGTAGCATAGAATTAGCTCAATTAAATCACGGATAATAAGCAGCAGAACAATGGAACTGTGCTGTGAGAACAAAATGAATTGTTGAGTCTCCCATCACACAAACACATACACCTCTCCTAATAAAAAATGTAATTTGATCATATTCTTTACTGCATGTATGAAACAGAGTTGAAACCTGTCCAAAGAAACTATGGAGCTTTTTTCCTATCTTCATTCAAGAGCATGTTCTTTCAATTTGAGAGCATGATTCATTGATTTAACGCTCAGAATTTGCCACGCTTCCCTCTGTCCTCGCACTCGTACTATAGCCCTTGCTTGCCCTTCGATTTGCTCTGCTTGTACTCAAACTGTATGCTTGCACTCAGATATATTGCTTTTGCAGATTTCCTGCGCCCTTCTCCTTACACCCAGGTGGCCTCTGTGTGCTTGTAAAAATGTCTGCTCTCAGATTTCTCCTCCGGTCACGGATGCATTGTGCGAATTGTCATGCCTAGTTGAAAAATATCAACAATCTTTCACCAGAGTCGCTGATGACGCCTTAAAGGAAAACCTGCTCGGACTAGGCTTTTGCTCGTGTG
Organism: Taurulus bubalis; assembly: GCF_910589615.1. Lineage (NCBI taxonomy): Eukaryota > Metazoa > Chordata > Actinopteri > Perciformes > Cottidae > Taurulus > Taurulus bubalis. The sequence continues at coordinate 28,822,776 of NC_136590.1, read as the reverse complement.
ACACTGGGTTGTTGCTGTGGTGTTGAGAGTGTGTGTCAGGACGTAGCTTCATTGTTGTTAGGCTGCTATTGTCCGGGCGTTTCAAGGTGGTACCTTGGTGGCAGCAACAGCGTTACACATAATAGCTGGTATATGCATCCATGAAGGTACATAAATTACATGACGTTTTACCTTTTTGTAGCTTTAAGCATGATGAAGTTGTTGAACAGGATTTCAGCATTCTTCCCTGTCCTTTGCGATTGATCTCTTCCAGAAAAAAAGATAATAATAGAAATGTATATGTGCTTGCTGCTAGGCAAATAGATGCTGCAAAATCACTTAATTAGTAATAAAGTCAGGTAAATCAATTGGAACTGGAAGAGAGAGAGAGCTGCATGTTTATCTGAGGATACAGCTCGATGTGTGACACTAATTAAAAGTGCAGTCGGAGCTTGTCCTCAGTTTAGTCCAGAATGCAGGAAAACCATCGGCAGCAGTCAAACAGTTGTCGCTCAAAAAGTACAAACGATTTTGCTGTGAGCATTCCTCCTTAGAACCATTTTTCAATATTTCAAATGGGGTAAGAAACTACAAATAATAACTTTTCACATTAACCATATTTCTCTTCTAAAATCCATAACACTGGTTTGAAAGGGGGAGTCTGGTGAAATATAAAAGAAATAAAGTGTCGGATACCATTTATTTCGTACTTTCTATGATAATAGAGTTCATGATCTATAAGTGATCAAATTTATTTAATGCATTATTATTTAGTGCACACTCATGATCTCTGCACACTCATACTTCCTATTTCCAGCAGAGCTCCCTCTTGGTTTGTCTCATTAAATGGAAAGTTTAATCCAAGCAATTAGCTTCTGAACTGCTTTTTCAAAAGCAACAAATAAAGAGAGAGAGGGAGAGACAGAGAGAGGTGATGGTGAATTGCTGAGAGTAAATGTTGCTGTTCTCTCTGCAAGGCCAGAAGGAGGTTAAACACAAGTTGCACTTGTGTTCAACCTCCTCCTGCAACTGTTATTGCTGTAAATAGCAATGTATTTTTGATCTTTAAATAAAAGATTAAAAAGAGTGACAAGAGACACCAGAGATCTGCTTTATAAACAAAGGTTATGCAAAGATGTTGGTGTTGGTGGTATTGCCAGGTTCCATCATGCCTTTAGATCTAACAATATGTCATTGTGAAATGGGGAACCCTCAATCACACCCATCGTCTCATCTGTCACATCCATCACTGATGTTTGACAAATTGCATACAGTATTCATCCTCTGTCTCTGTCCGCCTAATTGCTTCTTTGTCCTTTCAGTAGTCTGCATCAACCACACGCAAGCACACCCTTTGTTCCCACTCTCTGTCTGAATGATTTGTGTTTATGTAGTAATGTTGTGAATTTGTAATTTTCCCCTGTGATACTGCTGTGAACGGCCTCCTTACCCAGATTCCCACAAGAAAAGACACTGACTGCCAGTGTGCACGTGCAAGATAATTAACTAATGCACTTCGACACCTTTTGTTCTTTCCGTTCACTTTTCAAATGTACATACACAGCAGCTCCCTCTCCCTCCCCCCTCTCTCTCTCTTTTTCTCTCTCTCTCTCTCTCTCTCTCTCTCTCTCTCTCTCTCTCTCTCTCTCTCTCTCTCTCTCTCTCTCTCGCTGCCATAATTTAGTTGATGGCTTTTGGTCTGCCAGTGGGTGCTCCCCCACTGTGACAGCACCTGTACAGAGCCTCTCTGCTGGGCTGTGTGACTGACTGCTCTGGGCAGGGAGTCAGCCACTTCTCTCCTGGAGGTGCTTTCCGTGAACTTGAATATGACTGGAGGGCTGTAATGGGAAGCAACTCTCTTGAGGATTAAGAGCATGTCCTCGATAAGGATGCGGAAACTTCTCAAAGTACAGGACCAAAGTGGCCAGTTTGGAGTTTAAGTTTAATTTTGTAAATTTTATTTAATTTTCGTTTGCTAAGGTGTTTATACAGAGAGGTAATATTGGCAGGTCTTGGTTGGCAAAATCATCATCTGCACAATGAACCTTTCTGCATTTGTTAATTTTCTCACTATTCTTTTCTTGTGTCTTTGCTAGTTTGCCTCCATGTCAGACACACACACACACACACACACACACAGTGTAGTGTGTCTGTGTCACGCGGTGTAATAGTGATGTATCTCTATGATCTCTATCTCGCAACTGCCTCCCACAGACATTAAGAAAGCGAGAAAGCACCCGTCTACTTGCCTTGGCACTAGACAGTCGTGTGAGGACAGTCTGGCATGACAGAGCCGGATGTTCTCACATGATTAAGTGGGCCAAATATGAATGCATGGAGCAGGTGGAGACATCAGAGCACAAGTGTCCTCTAAAGTTAGGTCAAATGTGTCTTCTTGTATCTTATTAAAGGAGAAGAAACTCATGTGAGGAAAGTAGTGAGTGAGGTCTACTGCCTGTCTCCAACCAGTGACGCCAAAACAACTGTGTGTACATTAAATGGAATCAATTCTGTAGATGTAATTGATAATGAAAAAATATTGTGTTATTGCTTTTTTCAGGATTGCCAGCAGTTGAATTACTGAAGTTCTGTGTTTGCTTGTCTCTCCTCCAGAACGGTCAGTTGCAGCAAAGATTGGATAATGTCCAGAGAGACTTCATTGTCTTCAACAGAGAAAAGTAAGAAACCTCCTTTACTTTTTTTTAACTACAGCAAGGCCTAGATTTCAAGTAAAAAAAAAAAGAAGAAAGAAACACAGTCCTTGCCAAATGTCACAGTAAATTGGTAAATGTCTCTAAAAATGTCTAACTTAGGCCATCAGATGCAAAAGTTTAAGGTAAAACAATAAAATGATAGATGTTCTTTACTCAACAGGTCAAAGAAAGTAGTGGTGGACTCAGACTCCGCTGATCTGTCCATGTGTGAGAAGAACAAGGCCATAGAAGATGGACAGAACAACAACGTTGAACCGGTTGCCTTCTTATCAGGATAGGTCTCGAGACCCGAGATCCCAAACGTAGTCCCCTACCACTTGCACCTGCCCACAGCTTGTAGATCAGCAATTTACACAAAGACACATATTGTCCTATCAGCACAGGCATTCTTCTCCAATGTCCCTGCACCACAACACGTACTTGTGCATCACTCTTCGCCCACAAAACCCACATCGAGATCTGCGGAACTGCCAGAGTGAAACAGACTCCTAAAACAGCAGTCATGCCAGATCGAGGCTTTTAGCTTTCCTGTCACAAAGAAGATCGACTCTCAGCAGAGTGTCACTCGTATCATGCTCCTTTACCTCACGCTGGTGCTCTATGGTCTGCTCAACCTCGACTTTGGGCAGCGTGCTGAAGTGAAAAGGAGGTCACTCCCCTGCCAAAAAAAAAAAAAAGGAGACAATGCCACGCCTGCTCAGCTGTCACAGTAATAAAGTCTGAGGTGGTTAGCGTTGGGTGAAAGCTTACTGCTGCTGACTTGGGCGGGACACTCAGGTGTCTATTCTTTCTCAGCCATGCATTTTCTGGTTAATTCCAGTTATTTCAATAAGACAATGGTTCTCCAGCGTTACGGAAATGGACTCAACGAGAATTGGCATGAGGGTGGACGCCTTCGTCCCGTGTGATGCACAGGACTCGAGCATAACACTAAGAGTACAACACATTCAAACGGAGAGGTACATAAGGTAGAATGAGGCCTTTTATTTTAAGAACGCAACCACAGATTCCTCTGCGATAGAAAATGAAGAGCTGAACTGTAGGCTTGGTCAAGGTCATTATGCTTAGCTTAGCTAGTCAAGTTAACAAAGATGGTAGGATAGGCAACTGCAAGTTTTCTTTTCACTTGCGTATGTTTTAAGTTACTATCAAGTCAAAAACCGAAATTGTAAATGCATTTGACAAACAATGCTTTTAAGGTTCACCTTGAAGGTCCACTCTTGCTTGACCTTGGAAGTTTTCTGAAGTTTCTGAAGTTAAGGCCACCAGGTGTAGTTGAAAGCTCCGGGTACAACAGGAAGATAAATCGTTAAATGCGGGGGCTTTAAATAAAGTTTTATAGCTATGAAAGTGTAGAAAAGGTAGATGGTAGGTGTTGTATGTTTTGCACTGAACCTTGCTTTGCACATGCTTCTTCATCAACTGTAGCGTTTATGCACAGAGAGACAAAAAAAATCTAAAGCTGTGAGTGAACACTTATTCCCTTAGGGATGGTTTTATAGACAAGGATTACGCTGAGTCCTAGATAAGATTTATTTTCAGTTACTGTATGCATTGAAATTTGTTTTTCGTCTAATAATGTGTGTGCCCTTCTTCTTTTGTGTTGAATACACCCAATTACATGTGCCACCAGATAAGTTTGTAAATTTATATTAAAAATGAATTGTTCCCATAGAATAATACATTGTGCGACAAACCTCTTGTGCAAATTTTATTCAGCAGTAATTTAGCACCAGCTGGACACCACAGGGGAGAAAAAATCCTAATATTGATTTTCAAACATTCAAAGTTG